>NW_016161362.1:0-1848 GCF_001687245.7 Rhagoletis zephyria
CCCATTATTTTTCCTAAAAAAACTAATTTTTGGCATCACCATGCTATAGCATTACATTCTATGAACATTGACATTGATATCAAACTTGCCACGGAATTGAACTTCTATTTCTACCACTTGGTAGGATCCAAGTTAAACCCCTGGTGTTATCGTCAACAATAACAAAAAATTTATAGCGATCTCCCGCTTTGCCGGCTATGACAAATTTGCGAGTGTACTTCTGTTTAAAAAGAGCGTAAAACTAAAGGATCCTTTCATGGGCGTCGCTACCTAGGGACGGCTTAGTTAGGGCGATCTGAACCAGTCACAGGATTGAGTTATAGATCAAATTAAATTTGCAAGCTCCACAGGTTATTCAAAACCAAGTAAGACCAGTGCTGTCTTCGGCTATGCCGAAGGCTTCATATTTTTCATGAACATCAGAAAATTTTACTTAAACATAATTATTACTGCATTTGAAATTAGTTGTTTGGGAGCTAAACAAAATTTTTATATTCACAGCATACATACTTAGATAGAGGAGTTACATATATAAACAAAATCATATCTAAACAATCAGAGGTACGGAATATATATCTTTTAAAGCATCAATCTAAGTGATTTTCAATGCTGTGTGTGATCGGTATGTAAACCGGTAGCACAATTTAATGGTTTTAGCTGCATACATAAAGGAGTTATATCGCAAAAACTTGTATCTGAACTATCAGTGGTATAGGATATAAGGCTTATACAGCACCGATCTTAAAATAGTAAGTTGTAGTGAGTAATAAAATTATAGTTAAAAAAAACCAACAACACGCTTTTATTACAAGAAGAAGAAAAAAATTATTTATTTATTTAAAGATTCGTTAAATAAGGATATGAAGTTCCCTAACTTGATGTTATTTAACCTTTTAAACTAGCTCAAAATAGGATTAAAGTAATTGGCACGTAGTCATGGTCGAAATAAAGTCCACTGAAAAGTTAGTTGCAGCTATTTTTTACAGGCATCCATTGGTAACATCAGGAGTTAAAGACTTGCTCTATCTGCTAGTCTTTTAAAATTTCCTCTAATCACGTCGNGAGGGCTTCGGGTATACGAATTTGTTGTAACATCAGGAGTTAAAGACTTGCTCTATCTGCTAGTCTTTTAAAATTTCCTCTAATCACGTCGTAAGCAGATTTCCCATGTGAACTTGGAACAAAGTTCAATTCTGCCATTTCCTTGAAGGGATTTTCATTATTTCAGACCTTTGGTAAAGTTAATATGATTTATTTATGTTGTTTTTGTTTTTTACACCCCTTTCCTCTTTCAAAAATATAAAATTTCATAAAATTTCAATGTCTATTCATAATATGAGCGTTAGACGATCTAGAGTCCAAACGCATAAGTAACCCATTACGCCCATTTGGGTACTTAAAGTTGACATTGTAGACAATGTTTCTATGTAAAAAATAAAAATTTAAAAAAATGCTATAATCAACAAAAAATCAAAAAGAAAAATGTTTGCTTAATTTATTTTTAATTAAATTAAAATTAAAGCCCATAATTAGGCGGAAGAAATACATTTTTTTTCATAAAGTTGCGTTAAAAGGTTTCCAAAATACAGCACTTTAAAGAAAGGTATGTATGACGTTTTCTTAAAATTTAAGTACCGTGTAAATAGACAACCCTACGTTATATCGGCAAAATATGCTGCACGTATATTCATGTCACCTAGACCTTCCATCTCTTCAACTTTCATCCAAATCCTTAGAGGTCGCGCACAGAAATGCCTCCTTTCACGAAATTCTTTAAATAAATCTTGAGCTGAATACTGAAATATATTCATGAATATCACGTTTTATTATATACTATTAAATTCATAT
>NW_016161362.1:5878-14166 GCF_001687245.7 Rhagoletis zephyria
TTTTTTTTCTTAAATTGCCGTGATATAGTCCTTTCAGGTGTAAAGTTTCAGCCCATTCTGATGCCTCCTTCCACTTATATCAACACATGTCCACAATGACTATTTTCATATAAAAATGCAAGAAAAACTCGGTTTTCTCGAAATGAGTAACCGGTACAGAAAAACCGATTTCATTTTTGAAATTAGAGGGGCATAATACTTCTAGGTGTGAAGTTTCAGCCAATTCTGACCACTCCTTCTATTTTTGTCCATCATTTGTATGGAGTCGCGGCACTGTGCGCCGGCGAGTCGTTTTTGCGACCCGCCGGTAAGTCGTTTTTGCGAATCGCCGGCAAGTCGTTTTTGCGGCCCGCCGGCGAAGAGTGCTTTTCATCCGACGGCGAGTCGTTTGCGACCGTCGCCGGCGAACAAATTGTTTACCAAAACGAGTCGGAAACGACGTCGTTTGGCAAATTGGGTATGTACATAGTAAATATATATGTATATTCATATCATAAACACATTGATACGTTTGTAAGTATAATCTCGTTGGGAGCGCATATTTTCGGCTGATTGTTTATAACTCACCTCGCGTATAATAATTGTCGCAATCAGTTTTGTTAGATCGATTATACACGAGCGCAGCGCCCGCGGATTGTCGTCGCTTGGTGCGATATACTTTAAGCTCTTGAGGTTGGTTACTAAGAATACTTTCACGAAAAGAAATGTCCCGTCTCTAAATGATGGCGTAGGTATGTGCATAAAAATTTATGTTCGTAAGTATGTAAGTATATACATACATACATATACCCAACTACATAAGTGATAAAAATCGATTAAACTTACAATTAGCTACGTACATACATACATACATATGTATATATGTAACTTATTTTGATATGATCCCGTTGCTTCATGAAGGATTCCATTTTAAATGGAATAGATTATCACTATTTACTATTTACACACATACATTATTCGAATATTCGAACAAGGAATTATCCGAAGAATCGATGGTGGGCGATTATTCGAATACAGATTATCGAATTTTTACTATTCGAATAGCTTCAATAGCTGACGCAACTCCTAACCGGTCATGGTTACTTCCGAGAATATCTTCATAGAATGGGAAGGGTGGACTCACCGTTCTGTCACTGCTGTGGAAACGTCGAAGATAACGTGCATCATACATTCTTCACTTGCGAACACTTCTTGATTTCGCGCAGAATGTTGGAAGAAAGATACGGAGACATGACTCCGAACAACATAATTGGGGTAATGATCTCCAGTGCAGACAAGTGGGTAGCAGTTGCGAGATACGTGAAATTCGTACTCCGCTGCAAACGAGAGGATGGATATCTACTGAGGACACCCGAATGAAACGCCCCTACAAAAGAGCAGCCCCGAGGCTCTAGCAGCGCGCTCCTGCATCTGAACACATGCAGAATTGCGGTGCCAGATGCAGGAGTTTGGGTTTTAGTGGGTAGCCCAACACGCTTCGGTGGGAGTCCCACACTCCGGGAAGGTAGTATAGACTAGCGCCCCCGGCCAGTGCATAAAGCATTTCCCTCTCCTACGAACACAAAAAAAAACATACATACTTACAAATAAATACATACAAAAAACGTATCCTTTGACTAGATGAGGCCATTCTAAGGCCGTTATATTCTAGATGCTGCCCAACTTGATGTGCTGCACTTCAAAGTCATTAGAACGAATTAATCGACGATTACGGATAGCAACGCAACCACGGTTCTGTTGCCAGCTGGCAACGCATCCGAATATTATGAATGGCAACTATCAGCAGTTGCTGTTGAGTTATCGATAATCGAAATTTGACAGTTCGGCAACCAGCAATTGGTTGTAAACAAGCTGTGCTAGTAAAATGAAATTATTATAATAAGGAGTTTTAAAGAAAAATCTGCAATAATGTTAAGTTCAATACAATTATTTGTTGTAAGAGGGAGAGAAATAAACGAACGCGGCCTGGATTAGGCTACATTTAAAAGATAATTCCACTCCTCTAGATCTACCGTCTGCACTGCAAGCAAAAGTTAATGGTTTGAAGGTTTTTTCTTTTCTTATCTTTTTCTGTTCAGATTAGGGCATCCAATCCCAGACCATTTTGTGAATGCCGGGATTTCGGGATCCTAAATTGACAAAATGTTTTTTTATTTTAACTTTTATTTCAACATAGATTGATTAAAAGAAAAATACTGATAAAAATAAAATACTTCACACAAACAGGGTTGAAATTTTGAAATTCCTGCCCGTATTTTGTTTGTAAGTCAAATATTAGTGGTGTTTAGGCGCGTCTGCTAACACCAGGCGCCTAAATACATGCTATGTACTGCTGCATGTGCAAAAATTTCCTTTATGCAACTTAGGAAATTTTTGCACATGCACTTCTCAACTGCCAAGTAATTGAACTTTCTTAAGTTTCAATAAGATGGCATTCAAAGTATGCTCTGCCTAGTCGGATGCATCCTCCGGACACTGCTTCCGGAGCATTCTGCGGACTCTGCATGGCTTACAACCATGCGGAGGTGGTAATAGTTGATTACCATTGGCCACAGTGCCTACCCACTACTTTTTGGTCCAATAAATATTTTTTTTATATACATACATGCAAACATACTGGTCTCCCCTCTCACTGAGTTATTCAAGTGGCATTCTGCTACTATGATTGCACGGCCGAGTAATCATAGTCAGCAGTCGAAAAAATTATTTCTGTTGTTATTTAGTTTTGGTTAGTTTTTTGTAGTTCATTCTTTAACAACATCCGTATAAATACAAGTTTAAAGGCAGTGTCACACGATTGGGTATTTGCCGAAACTTGGTGCAAATCGTATCCCAATTGTGTGAATACCCAAATATTTTTCTTTATCCCAATCACGAAAACTAATTCGTTGCAATTTTTCAATAGAAGATTGCTGTATTATCCCAATATTTTTATTCTGTACCAAAAGCATAATATAACAAGTAAGAAAGTCTAAGTTCGGGCGGAGCCGAACATTAAATACCCGGCACAAGTATTAAATATATGTTTTCTCACCTTTCCGAAACCTACTGCTAGATGGTAAGCCGGGGTGTATCAATTTTGAGTAAATTAGCGTCCTTAAATTTCGAAATATTGCAGTTTCAAGCATTTCTGAAATTTACCGTTATATGAAAAGCGGCCGTAATTTTAGTCCGATTTCAATAATTTTCAACGTTTTGCTTACACGTGGCAAGTACAATAACCATACCGAGTTTGGTACAAATTGGTAGAACGGTTACCGATATACTTATATGTGATCATAAGTGGGCGGTGCCACGCCCATTTTCCAAAATTTTACCATAAACGTATTTCTTGGTAAAGAATTGTTGCAAGCATCAATTTTGAATAAATTAGCTTCAATATTTACTGATTTATCGAAGATTTTGTATTTCTCTAAATTACCGTTATATGGGATGTGGGCGTGGTTATTGTCCGATTTTAAAAAGTTTCGGCGGTTTTTTATGCTGTACCAAGGCCAACAACTGTGCCAAGTTTGGAAGAAATTGGTGCAGCGGTTACCAAGATATACACATGTAACCATAAGTGGGCGTGGCTACGCCCATTTTCCAAAAATTTATAATATTCTTATTTTTCGTCTGAAAATTATTGTAAATATCAATTTTGAGTGAATTATCTTCAGTAGTTACTAAAATATCGCAGTTTTCGTATTTCTGGAAATTACCGTTATATGGGAAGTGGGCGTGGTTAAAGTCCGATTTCGCCCATTTTCAATACCAACCTACCTTGGATTAAGGGAAACCTACATACCAAATTTCGTTGAGATATCTCAATTTTTGCTCGAGTTATCGTGTACACGGACAGACGGACAGACGGACAGACGGACAGACGGACAGACGGACGGACAGACAGACATGGCTTAATCGATTTCTTTTTTCATCCTGATCATTTATGTATACATTTGTCTATATCTATCTCGATTCGTTTTGGCTGTTACAAACAACCGTTATGTGAACAAAATTAATATACCCTTGTGCACAAGTGCGCTCGGGTATAAAAATGCACAAATCTGACCCAATGTACCAATCGAGTGATACTGCCTTTAAAATTTATTCAATTAAAAAAAAATATATCAACAAATCTTTGTAATAATATCGACTTTTTAATTAGATTCTGAGTATGCAGTTTTGTAGCCCATTGAATTCTAGTAGAATAAAGTACAAGTTTCAAATGGCTAAAAGCTACGGTTGATTTTTTAGAATTTGAAAAAAAGCTCGAAATTTTTTTTTTTAATATTGCACAAGGTTGAACTTGGATGAAAGAGGAAATTGCTTTCGAATAAAAAAAAGAATGTTATCGACTTTATATAAGTCCTTAAACTATAATTTTTTCAAAAACCAATATTGCGAAATTTCCGGGATACACTTTTGAAAGGACATTTTCAATACTTACCAGTCCTTATGCACCAAACAATTGAATCCACTTAAATTCTACAGAATTTCCTCTTTAATCCGGAACCCATACTTCTTCTCTAAGGACATTTCACTGAAGCTTTTAAATCACGTTTGAATTACTGAAGTCAGAGTTAAAAACTAAAAACGCAATTTTACCATATTTGGCCCATAATTTCGCGAATATATTGATTTTTGTGTGTAAAATTTACTATCGCACGGTGTAATATGTATAATTCACAAAAAAATATTAATTATTACATAAAAAAAAGAAATATAGCCAATACTGGTCAAGAAAAAGAGTTTCTGTTGTTGCTATCATTGCAAATTACAAATCCCGAAAATCCTGGGATTATTTGCCAAGAATCCCGGGATTTTCGGCAACTTAAAAATTAAAAAATAATGTCATGGAGGGGTCAGAACACCTACAACCCCTCCTTAAATACGGCCTTGCATAAATGTGTAGTAAAATTAGTATGCCACAACATATGTATATATACTCATGTATATATACAAGCTCTATGACGTTTTGACGATTTTACCCCCGTAATGACGATTTTTTATTTTAGTTTTTCCACTAAATTACATATTTATGTAAACACCAACCATGCATTTATCTAGTTTTGTTCTACAAGCGTGCTTTAAGTTATATTAAATTTGTTCTAGAATTGTAACCAAACCGGTTATTTGCACTGCTGACACTGATTTTAAAGAGAAAGGAAAGTAGGAGAGGGAATTCGTTCAGTCAAAATTATCTATCAGTTAATAAATGCTAATGTTACACTAAGGGTCTTCACATCCATTGGTACTTGGTACTTTTGGTAAATTGCTGGTTGACACTCGGTAATTTTATCAGCTGTGAACGTCCTTTTCAGTTTTCTTTTATTAGTCTGGTAAACTATGTTTTTCAACAGCGGATTCGTAGCTTTTTTCCTAAAAAAAATAAATTGTAACAGATAACTAGAGACTTTCAACTATTTAAAAGCAGTTGTGTTTAAATTTTTAATTATAAATTGTCGTTAACAATGGCAATACCACTTTTATTAACCCATATGCAATGTGGATTCCATTTGGTTTTGTAATGTGTCGCCATATTTATTGGGCCGTATGCATAAAACCCAAGCAAATGCTTTTTCCCAATTTCTTCAAATAAACTTAAGTTAGAGGTTGGCAATTGCTTAGTTTTTATGCATACGACTCATTGTATGTAATTCCTTTGTATTTTTTATTTTGTTAAAAAAAATACAATAAACAAAAATTTTAGGATATTTTGGCCTAAATGACGATTTTTTTAGGGTAAAGTGACGATTTTCCAGCGAAAGCTTTCGGCAACGCTGTTTGTGGCAACTGGCAAACTTAGCACAGTGCGTAGGCAACTGGCTGAGTCAGTAGTCATCGTCGGTTCCAATCCTACTGAAAGAAGTCTGATGAGGAAATGTGGTGATTTCCGAAATAGCTATCACTTCTACCATTTTTTCAAATTATTGTTGCTTTTCCNGTCGCCATATTTATTGGGCCGTATGCATAAAACCCAAGCAAATGCTTTTTCCCAATTTCTTCAAATAAACTTAAGTTAGAGGTTGGCAATTGCTTAGTTTTTATGCATACGACTCATTGTATGTAATTCCTTTGTATTTTTTATTTTGTTAAAAAAAATACAATAAACAAAAATTTTAGGATATTTTGGCCTAAATGACGATTTTTTTAGGGTAAAGTGACGATTTTCCAGCGAAAGCTTTCGGCAACGCTGTTTGTGGCAACTGGCAAACTTAGCACAGTGCGTAGGCAACTGGCTGAGTCAGTAGTCATCGTCGGTTCCAATCCTACTGAAAGAAGTCTGATGAGGAAATGTGGTGATTTCCGAAATAGCTATCACTTCTACCATTTTTTCAAATTATTGTTGCTTTTCCACAATAAGTTTTCACTAAAAACGGCCTCAAGCTCATAAATTTGTTGAATATTTAAAAATTACAATAAACAGTCTAAACACAAAAATAAATTTATAAAATAAAAAAATAAAATAAAAAATAGAAAATAAAAAAATTTTCCTTGCGCCAGGATTTGAACCTGGGACCTCAGGCTTACCACGCGAGTGCTTTGCTCTGTCGGCCATTGTGACTGCTGGAGCGTCGCGAGCAAAAAGGCACACTTATGCTTTTCACGGGCCATGAATTGGCAGATTATTTCATCAACTGGTATGATGCTACTAGTATTTATACTAGTAGATGCTGATGCATAGCCTGACAATTGACATCTCGTAGGACATCGCAATGTTAAAAATACCAGTCGCTAACATTGAAAAAGGAACTAGTTCGGCTAAAACGCAAACCGGTAGAATTCTAGTTCACAACTAGTAGCTTTCCCTGCAGGGTCAAAAACTACTTGACCGATCTCGACCAAATTTCCCTTTCTCCCTGAAATATAGCTAGCCTTGAGTTTTTTGAAATTATCTTTATGGTGTGGACCACGTGGTTTTTGTCGGATTTCAAAAAAATTCCACACGGTGCCTAATGAGGGCAAGTTCAATGTGTATATCGGTCAAGTAGTTTCCGAGATACGCATATATGATATATATGGGCGGTACCACGCCCATTTTCCAAAAATTTTATGCATATATCAATTTTGAGTAAATATTTCTTTCATAGACATTTTTGAAATTAGCGATTCAAACTTAAAAAAATGAAGAAAAATAAGGGCTCATTAAAATTTAACCGATGAAAACTCCCAATACATCGTTATAAAGGTCTATAAATCCTGTTTTCAAAACTTTTTCGATTTTTTAAATCGGGTAGAAAATAGTCAAGCTTCAACCTGCATCTAGTACGAAAATAACGGTTTTTTGGTATAAAAAATAGAATGTTCAGGAACTATGCGCAACCTATTTTGCTGTTGTACTCGACCATACCTACAACCTTCACCAGGTTTTGTTTCGGGTGTATTTCATGACTTTTGTTTTGTAGTTTGTGTTTAGCTGAGGGAGACCAGGTTTAGAGTTGTGGTCGAGTTAGCCCCATAAAGAGCCCCAGTGTGGTTTGTAAGCCGAAGCTTACTACCATGTCAGAAATTACTCCGGGAGTGGAGTGGGGGCGATGCCTAAAGCACTGTGTGATAGCCAAGCTGGCTTAGCGTTGACCATGGCTAGAAATTCCAGCGATTTATCACTTCACTAAGTTCAGCGAGGAGATATTTAAAAATTGCATAAAAAATGCATATCCAATTAAGAACATGCGAATGGCTTTTAAACACAAGTGCGTGTGTGTGTTCGCTGCTCTTTGTTTATGCGGGAAATGCATAAGTCGCTTAACCAATTCGACACGATAACTCGAGCAAAAATTGAGGTATCTTAACGAAATTTGGTAAGTAAGTTGCCCTTTATCCAGGGTAGGTTGCTCTTGAAAATGGCGAAATCGGACTGTAACTACGCCCACTTCCCATATAACGGTATTTTCGGAAAATGTAAGAACTACGATATTTCAGTAAATATTGGGTCCAAATTGTTGAAAATAAGACTTCTATAGATTTTTAGGAATTGGGCGTGGCACCGCCTATCTTATAACTACAAGGTGTATCTCGGTAACAACTTTATCGATTTCTACCAAACTTGGTTAAGTCTATCGAAAACATTTAAAATCGGGAAAAGCAGGGGTTTATCATGCAAAGGTAGTTCAGAGAAAATTAAAACGCCGTTATTTGATACCTGCACCGGGCGTATAAATTTCGGTTTCGCCCGAACTTAAACTTTTATACTTGTTCGGAATATATTCGTCAATGCAAGATATTTAGACCTGTGAATAAATACATACATATGTATATTCGTATGAACTTCTTCTTCTCCTTTTTTGGCGCTGTAACCGCCTAAG
>NW_016161362.1:14251-50275 GCF_001687245.7 Rhagoletis zephyria
GTATGAGCTTTACAACGATATGGACATAGTGCAGCGAATTAAAATACAGCGGCTCCGCTGGCTTGGTCATGTCGTTCGAATGGACACCGACGCTCCAGCTCTAAAAGTATTCAACTCGGAACCCGCTGGTGGTAGAAGAGGAAGAGGGAGGCCCCCACTGCGATGGAAAGATCAGGTGGAGAAGGACTTGGCTTCACTTGGCGTTTCCAATTGGCGTCAGTTGGCACAGAGGAGAAACGACTGGCGTGCTTTGCTGAACTCAGCCAAAATTTAATAATGTCGGTGTTAATGCTGGTTCCCAAGTAAACGAAATTCTCTACTTTCTCGAAATTGTAACTGTCAACAGTAACGTGGGTGCTAAGGCGTGAATGTGCTGACTGTTTGTTTGATGACAGGAGATACTTCGTCTTGTCCTCGTTTACCACCAGACCCATGCGCTTTGCTTCCCTATCCAACTTGGAAAAGGCAGAACAGACTTCGCGGTTTTTGTTACCGATGATGTCGATGTCATCGGCATAAGCCAGCAATTGCACGCTCTTGTAGTAAATTGTTCCTGAGCGGTTCAGTTCTGCAGCTCTTATTATCTTCTCCAACATCAGATTAAAGAAGTCACATGAAAGGGAGTCGCCCTGTCTGAAACCCCGTTTTGTGGCGAACGGCTCGGAGAGGTCTTTTCCAATTCTGACGGAGCTGGTGGTATTGCTCAACGTCATTTTACACAGCCGTATGAGTTTTGAGGGGATGCCAAATTCAGACATAGCGGCGTATAGGCAACTCCTTTTAGTGCTGTCAAAAGCGGCTTTAAAGTCGACAAATAGGTGGTGAGTGTCGATCCTTTTCTCGCGGGTCTTTTCCAAGATTTGGCGTATTGTGAATACCTGGTCTATGGTGGATTTGCCAGGTCTAAAGCCACACTGATAAGGCCCAATCAGTTCATTGACGGTGGGCTTCAGTCTTTCACACAATACGCTCGATAAGACCTTGTAACCTATGCTTAGAAGGCTGATCCCGCGGTAGTTGGCGCGAATGGCGGGGTCACCTTTCTTGTGGATTGGGCAGAGCACACTTAAATTCCAGTCGTCGGGCATGCGTTCATCTGACCATATTCTGCACAAGAGTTGATGCATGCACCTTATCAACTCCTCGCCGCCGTACTTGAATAGCTCAGCTGGCAGGCTGTCAGCTCCAGCGGCTTTGTTGTTTTTCAGCCGCGTTATTGCTATACGTACCTCGTCATAGTCAGGCGGTGGAACGTCGACTCCGTCATCATCGACTGCGGGCTCGGGTTCTTCTTCTCCACAACTTTCCGTGCTGCTACCATTTAGTAGGGCGGAAAAGTGTTCCCTCCATAATTTAAGTACGCTCTGGACATCAGTTACTAGGTCGCCATTATTGTTCTTACAGGAGTGCGCCCCGGTCTTTAAACCTTCCGTAAGTCGCCTAACTCTCTGGTAAAATTTTCGGGCATTCCTCCTGTCGGCCAGCATTTCAAGCTCTTCGCACTCACGTATTTCTGCCTCTCTCTTCTTGTTGCGGCAAATACGTCTCGCTTCCCTCTTCAGATCCCTATAGCGGTCCCACATAGCGCGCGTTGCGCCCGATCGCAGCGTGGCCCTGTAGGCGGCATCTTTTTTCTCTGCAGCTTCCTGACACTCCTCATCGTACCAGTTGTTCTTTCGGGCTCGCTGAAATCCGACTACTTCTTCGGCGGCGGTACTTAATGAGCGGGAAATGTGGTTCCACTGCTCGCATATGTCGGTTTGTTGAAGAGTGCTCTCTGAGAGCAGGTGTGAGAGTCGAGTAGCGAAAGCGCTGGCTGTCTGTTGTGATTGCAGCTTTTCGACGTTAAGCTTTCCTTGCATATTTGGGCGCACATTTTTTGCTGCACAGAGGCGGGTGCGTATCTTGGCTGCAACAAGATAGTGGTCCGAGTCGATGGTTAGGCCTCGGAGTGTGCGTACGTCTAAAACACTGGAAGCGTGCCTTCCGTCTATCACAACATGATCGATTTGGTTTCTCGTTTTTCGATCCGGAGACAGCCAGGTAGCTTGATGGATCTTTTTATGCTTGAACCTAGTACTGCATACTACCATGTTTCGGGCCCCGGCGAAGTCGATCAGCCTCAATCCGTTGTCGGACGTTTCGTCGTGGAGGCTGAATTTTCCGACGGTGGTTCCAAAGATCCCTTCCTTGCCCACCCTGGCATTGAAGTCGCCAAGCACGATTTTGATATCATGACGGGGGCAGCGCTCGTACGTGCGCTCCAAGCGCTCATAGAAGAGATCCTTGGATGCCTCATCCTTCTCTTCCGTCGGGGCATGGGCGCAGATGAGCGAGATGTTGAAGAATCTCGCTTTGATGCGGATTGTGGCTAGACGCTCGTCCACCGGGGTGAACGACAGTACTCGGCGACGGAGTCTCTCTCCCACCACAAATCCAACTCCGAATTTGCGCTCCTTTACATGGCAGCTGTAGTAGACGTCGCAAGGCCCCAGACATTGTTTGCCTTGCCCCGTCCAACGCATTTCTTGGATGGCGGTGATGTCAGCTTTTGTCCTTACGAGGACATCAACCAGCCGGGCAGAGGCACCTTCCCCATTAAGGGTCCGGACATTCCAGGTGCATGCCCTCAAATCGTAGTCCTTTAAACGTTTGCCGTGGTCGTCATCATAAGGGGGGGTCTCATCCGAGGCTTTGCCTTGCTTCTTCACTGGAAGTGGTTTTTACGTGGCGGGTCCCAAGCCCAGCGCACAACCCATTGCTGGGACGGGGGTGGTTTCGCAACCAAATACACGTTTATATAGCGAGCCGCTTGCTCCAAGCAGACACCCGCTTGCAGCCGCACCTACTGGTGAACAGACGCTGCAGACTTCAGTGAGCCCTTAAACCGAATAAGTCAGAGTGGCCCCACCGAAGCTCCCTCTCTTTCTGCCGTGACCCAAGGCTCCACTCGGATTGGTTACCGCATCTCGCACATGGGTTGCTCACGTTGCCCAGAGTGCGCGAACGAGGACGCAAGAGTCGGGATTGAGTATAGCCATGCAACTGTAACTGCATACCCAGCGCAATGACTATACCCCATACTATATGAACTTACGTGTATATATTTTTTATACGAGCTGCTTTTTTTGTAACCGAGCTACAAAAGGACACTCGGTAGTGCAACGAAACACATGCAAAGCAACAATACAAACTCGGCTATTTATCCGAGTTCAGCGAGGTCGGTTAAAAAATACGCGACCCGAAGGGTGGTGAAAAACTGCTCTATTGTTTTGAATTGTTAATGGGACAGTGGAGAGGTAAATTGTTCATTATATACATGATTTATATTTCAAACAAGTTTATACATTACGCAAATATCTCGCATAATTACTAATTTCCATTGGTTTTTGTATATTAATCCCTTTAATCTAATCTCATGTTACTTGCCAGATAGCAAAAGGGTTGCTTAAGTAGCCAAAATGAAATTTTACCGGAGTTGAGCGTTCTTTTGCGGCACGTTTGGAAAGAAATTAAGCTAGTAGAACTCCTTCTGATGCATTAAAAAAAAAATTCAGCGGCTGCATTCAAAGGCAAATTTAGTTTATATATGGTTTTGTTATCAAGAGCGAACGGCAATTTCTATGCAGTACTGCAACTCGATGCACCATGTATTCAAATACATCACACAAATGTGTGTTTAAATATGCAATATAGTATGAATAAAGATGTAAGTATGCCCATATATACACACATATGTAGGTAAAATAACGCGGCATGTCACAAAGCATTGGAACAATAGTCGAGTGCACTTCGGCAATTGCAAAAAGTAGAGTGTTAATAGCCACAAAATGCAGGAGTGTAGCGTTTTTTGTTTTCAAATAATAATAAAAAATTCCACACTTAAAATGTGAAAAGTCCACCACTAAAGTGATATAGGTATAAACAGAGAAATTAAACTATTGCTGGCATACATCCATACGTATATACATATATGTATATGTACGCACAAACATATATAGCAACCTAAAAATTGTTAAAACCAGATCCTTTACGATTTCCCTTACTCAAATGCAAATTATTTAGACCCACTGAAAGTGGACAAGTGCAGTAAGGTAGATACATAATATACCTAAGTGTATATATACATAAGAGTTATAAGAGTGGTTCAAAAATACATGTGAAAAAAGTTAAGTCCGAATTGTAATGCTCTCACCCCCTAGGATTTCTCTAAAAAAATATACTTATGTTTTTTTTTTTTGAAATCAAAAAATATTTAGAGGTAACATTCAATCAATCTCATAAATTGTTTATAATGACTTTTGCTAAAATTTCAAAATCAAAAGTTATCAAAACAAATTCTATGGGACTGAGAAATATTATTTTCTACTTTTTAGTCGATTTATAAAAGCGTGGTATATTTATTAAAAACTTGATTTTGTTTTATTTAATTTCTACTTTTTAGTCTTGTCTGTATACAATTTTGCAACAGATATTAAAATAATTCAACTTGCAGTGAAAAGAGAACAGAAGACTATGCAAGCAAAATGTTTTCTCCTCACGTTTAGCATATACATACATACATATAGCAGAAATTAATTTCATTTAAAGCAGTGGTCGGCAGGCCCAGTGTTGCCGTTTTGTAATGTTTAACCAATTTTAGTTTTTTCTTGCCTGTGAAGTTGTTAAGATCTTTCCCGTTTTGGTTATTTAATATTTACTGTAGTTTTTAATTGACATACGCCAGCTACACCTGTCGGGGTTGAGGAGAGTAGCAGCAGCAGTGGCAGTCCCAGCAGTGAAACCAAGTAAGCATATTTGGAATGAATGTATTAATATTAATTACATATGTATGTAATTGTTTTATAATATACAGAATACATAATATACATGGTACTTATATGCGGAATACAATACCACGTCATGTATGTACAATAAAAAAGGGATTTGGTTATTATTTTTCCATTACTGCTTACTTTATTAATTTAAGTTAAGATTAATAGTAATAATGTTATAGCAAGTAGGTTCAGTGAAAATACCATTCCACAGTTTTGAAAAAATCGTTTGGCGTATACGAGGTATTTCGCGCTGAGCGACGATATAGTGCAATAAGTCCAATTTTTAATTGTTTAATCTTCATCTTAAAATATATAAAATGTGGTTGTTCACGCTGATTAGGTATTTCATTGATNCAATACCAACGTCATATATGTACAATAAAAAAGGGATTTGGTTATTATTTTTCCATTACTGCTTACTTTATTAATTTAAGTTAAGATTAATAGTAATAATGTTATAGCAAGTAGGTTCAGTGAAAATACCATTCCACAGTTTTGAAAAAATCGTTTGGCGTATACGAGGTATTTCGCGCTGAGCGACGATATAGTGCAATAAGTCCAATTTTTAATTGTTTAATCTTCATCTTAAAATATATAAAATGTGGTTGTTCACGCTGATTAGGTATTTCATTGATTCTTACAAAGAAGATGGAAACTGTGTACCTGTGTACTTATTTAAAAACGTCGTTTAAAATACATATATATGCATCTAATACGGGAAGACTGATTTTCTAAAATATGTATTTACATAGTACAGCTTTAAAAGGATTTACTTTTCAAAAATGCAAATAAAAATTGGTTTGTAAACGTAGCATATAAAAAAATTTGTGATGACCTGAATTGTTAATCTAATAAAAAAATTTGTTATTTTTCCTTACATTTGGTAACTTTTTCGTCTTATCTTGGTTAGAAAGTTCTTTAAGCGACGGCAACACTGGGCAGGCCATAGCTCACTGAGCGCTCTCTGAGCACATGTGTGTTTAACACGTATACGAAGAGCGGAAGCTGAGCAATGCATTTAACGCACACAGTCTCACTTATTGAATCATTTGAATGTGTTAGAAATCCGACCACTGTCTAAAGCACCCTGCAGCAAATCAAACTGATTCAGAACTTTGCCGAGCTAGCCTGAAAAGGGCGGTACTGGTTCTTCATCTATCCCAACTCAATGCTTTTAACTGACTTTTTTAACATGGCGATGTCCTACGAATTGACAATTGTCGCCCTCTGCAGATATGTTGAACTTGTTCTGAACTGACTCTGGCTTCGATGGTTCTGAGACAGTTCATATAACAACAGGTCGTATTTCAAAAAGGGTCACTTCCGGGCTAGAACCAATGTGGTTAGTTTTGAGCTGGTTCCAAGAAGTTTAGTATAGAGCCTTTTCTTTAAATACTATAATTAAATAAGTACGCATACAATTTTGTAAATAAAAAATTATTCATTTTATGATTAATGAGCTATTTGTTTTGGACTAATTTTCTTTTTGAGGCAAACTGCGCTCTAAAATTAAGAACTTAAAGTGTCAGTTATTCCTTCATTTTCTAAAACTGTTATCTTTAAAATAATTTATATTTGTTACGTATAAAGGGTATTTCTGTGATACTTATAATTAAATATCTAAACTAAGTCGTGTGAAAAAATGAGAAAAACGGTGTTATATTGAATGCTTTTTTGTGATAACTCAGCGTTAAATTGTATTGAATGCATTGAAATGTAATACACAGACTCTCCGGCATCTAATACGAATTAATAGAATTTTGAATATTTACAATGGTTTTCATACTAAATATTTTTCGTAAATTTCTTGTTTAAGGATGGCTCATAAGTATTATAACATAAACATATAAATTCACGTTTCTAACTGTGTTGGAAATTTAGTAGAATTCTAGAAGCTGTAAAAAACTTCAATATTTTCAAACCGGAGTTATAAGTATGCATTCCTATAGCCCATTAAATTTCAGTATAATTTATCGCGCTGATTTTTCATAACTCTTTTTACGCACGCTTCGGAAGGTATTCTTCTATTTAAATATTTTCGTTTAAGATGCAAGGTTACACTTTACTAGACTAAAATTTTATGGGCTACAAAACTGAATACTCGAAATATTAAAAAAAAAACTCTGATTAAAAGGTTTGAAATTTGAAGACAGTTTTCGAGTTCTGTCAAGTTTACAGCACAGTTAAGAATTTGAATTTAAATGGTTTATGGATTATGAGACATACTTAACGAAAAATATTTAAAATGAAAAACATTGGAAATTAAAAAAAAATCACTGCATAACTACACACTTTTGTTTATCTTTTTTAAATTTTCCTTTGTTTTGTATAAAGTTTGAAAACGCAGTTTATATTATTTTGTTTTAAACATGATCAATTTTTTTATAAAATAATAACAAACAAATTTTAACTCTCAATATATTGTGAATATTTAAAAAAGAAATGGTGTACTTAGACTTTTGATCTTAAGTGTAGCTTAACTAAATTTTATGGTTATATTTTGCCATGATTCAATAATGAAAGGTTTTGTAAGTAGCTTTTTTCTAAAATTTGACACTCCCACCCACAGGGATGGTTTTTTGAAAGCAGGAGGAAAAGGGGAAGAATTCTATCACACATCCTAAAATGGTAGCTAAATTCCACAAAGAGGTGGGTATTTTAAAACAAAGACGAATTTGATTTAATTATTTAATATAAACCATCTTATTTACATCGAATACAACCCCTGATCGTTATTAAAAATAAATATTTCTACATGGGTCTTCATCAAAAGTGATAACTGTTGATAAACTTGATAAAATGATAAATTCATAATTTTGATAAATGAACTGTCGAACTTTGTATGGAAATCAATTTAACCAAAGTTTATCACTTTATCCGACAATTTTGGTGGATAAACCAATACATTTCAGCAAAATTCAACTCGACAGACTGCCAGGTGGTCGATTTTGCTACGAAAACATAAAAAGCAAATTAGCACAATGGACGAGGTAAGAATGAAGCGTAACTAGCCAGATAATTTAAATAATAAACAATATTGTACAATTATTTACCGAGGTGCGTTCATGAAAGAATGCGGATAAACTGATAAATTTAAGCAATTTATTCCGTACGTCAAAAGGCGAAGATATCTAGAATAGATGGTCCACTTAGAGATATTTTGTTTTTTTTGGTGTGTTTGTTTGCCTTGTAAATTCTTTGCGGTACCATTTACTGTTGATGGATATGAAGAAGCTATTTGTTTGTGGGGAAAAAACGACAAATAAAAACATTTGGAGCTTACGTTTCTTTCGCGGCTTTGGCTCGATTGCTTCGAATATGGTAATTCGGATTCTTTGATGTTGCAATTTTAGTGTTCTAGGGAGATTATGCCGCCGTGAGAATATTAAGCATTGGCTTACATAGTCGCGATTGGCGATTCGTGCTGGTCGAACTCAAGAAGAAGAGACAGGGAACGTAATCTACATCGTCAAATGAGAAGTGCCGTACGTACGCATTACATCACGATTGAGAGAATACAAAGGTTGCGCCGATCTCGGACCGCTATTCCTCTCTTAACGAATTTGACAGGATCGTTGTTTGCATGACGTCACACTGGTGCAACTTGTTTACGTTTTCCTTGCAACATTTTTTCTTCTTCTTCCATTCTTGCTCACGTTTTGGCATTTCTCTCTCGCAATTGCACCAGTGTGACGTCACACAAAAGTTATTCTCAAAAATCCTCTCTGATCGGCGCAATCTTGTATTCTATCATTCTTGGCATTACATCGCACCATTGACTAAACCGAGCTATCGTGTGTTACGATTGGCCCCATGGATGCGGTTTTCCAACATTATATTGCGTCAAAGTCTCATTCGGGGACACCAGGATTGTGTTGTGTAGGTCAACACATAAATATGTACCTTCGTTGACTCATTTACCAGAAACACTGCGCGCTTTATTTTACAGCGACTTGACAGAATCTATAGGTATCCCCGAATGTCAACAAATACAACTATTCGGCATTTAAGGGAATTTCGTCTCTTTAGCCTACATTGAATTTCTGTGCAGAACAAACATTTTTTTCAAATTTGGCCTTGTGCTCTTTAGAAACGCGTAGCAAATATCTTAAGAACTGCGTACTGCCTCAAGAAAATTTCTTAGCCATTTCTTGTACGTCATTTTATATGGACTATTTGCTTTTCTTGAGGGCTAAATAGGCCTTAAAAGATAATAATTTCACTAATTAATATTTAAAATGTTCCTAAAACTTGCAAAGAAATTTGGAAAAGAAATATCACTGTTTTTGTTTTTAGGAGTAGGTTGGGAATGTCATTGATAAAATTAGAGTGCGAGAAAGTTGTTCTTACAAAACCTTTCATTATTGAATCATGATATTTTGCATTCAAATTTATACGTACATATATGTATAAAAATTACGTTAATCTTACCAATGTTGACTTTTTTGGAAATATTTTAGCAGTTGCCCCGTAAACTAGAGAATTACATATTAAATAAACGAAAACAGTTTGCTATTTGTTTTCGGGTCTAAGAAAATCGAAAATAAATAGTATATGTAGTTCATTTGTGCATCTTTTGTCAGCTTTCGCATGACCAGGATAAGTAACATTGATGACAGCGCAACTAGCAACANGTGCTTTTCTTGAGGGCTAAATAGGCCTTAAAAGATAATAATTTCACTAATTAATATTTAAAATGTTCCTAAAACTATTAGCTATTTGTTTTAGGGTCTAAGAAAATCGAAAATAAATAGTATATGTAGTTCATTTGTGCATCTTTTGTCAGCTTTCGCATGACCAGGATAAGTAACATTGATGACAGCGCAACTAGCAACATATGAGTTTCAACCGTCCAGCCCTGCATCCCTTTTGCAGTAGTTCAGAGACAGTTATGAAATTTGTAGGGCGGAACTAGCGCTTTGCCAGACTGTCTCTAAATTTTGCTGCAGGGCAATGAAGGGCACACCAACCCAGTCTCATTTTGTCGTGGTATTAGTGCGTCACGCTCAGTTATGGTTGCCGCATATTTTATAAATGTTATAAAAGTTATATTTTTCGTGCATGTGTCTTTTGTCCTATTTTGCGTATACGTATAGTGGAATAATGAATCTTGGAAGTTTTAGTAACTAATACTANAGGGCACACCAACCCAGTCTCATTTTGTCGTGGTATTAGTGCGTCACGCTCAGTTATGGTTGCCGCATATTTTATAAATGTAATAAAAGTTATATTTTTCGTGCATGTGTCTTTTGTCCTGTTTTGCTTATACGTATAGTGGAATAATGAATCTTGGAAGTTTTAGTAACTAATACTATTAGTTTATAGAAACTTTTACATACGAAAAATTTAGTACTTGTAAAATTAAAAAAAAAATTAAATTTGATCAATACCTGGGCACCGTTTTGTTAGAATCAAATCTTTGCAATGCTGGCCGGCCAGATGGTAACGGTGTTTAGATTTTATTATTTTCATATATATATATAGTCCTATATATAGATATATTTAGTCCTAAAAATAGAGTATAACTTATTAATATTATTCATTAAGTATTTTTGGGCATAAACTAGCATTTACATTTCTCTATCGATTTCTTTAGACAGAAAAAATGCATCCGAAATAAAGTATGCAATTTGTGCCTTTTTTATAACAATTATTTTTTAAGCAAACAACAAAACCGACTTCAATTCTCATATAAAAATTTAAGATTATCGTTAATATCTTCATGATCCAATGGTCGGATTTAAACTAAATGGGCTCACCTGTGAGGTAATACCTTTCCTTTAAAAACAGAATTATAGACATCGCTTGACGTAGTCCAAAGTTATGCGGTAACATACATAAAAAAAAATATTTCGACGAATTGATAACCTTCCTCCTTTTTGTGAAGTCGGTGAAAAATTATGGAACTTATTATAAAAAAATATAATAATAAGTGAACGTTGATCAGCAAGCAGCCCATTTTATATTTTGTTAAATTCACATGGCATGAAAAATACAGTTTGCTTGTATTAACAAGTAATTTTTTGGCAAAACACAATGCCGACTTCAATTCTCATATAAAATTTTAGGAGTACCGTTAATTTTTACATGATCCAATAATCGGATCTAAATCAGATTAGTATGGGACCACCTCTGAAACTACCTTTCCGAAGCAAAAAGAATTTTCGAAATAAAGTTATACATAAAAAAAAATATTGCGACGAATTGATAACCTCCTCCTTTTTTGAAGTCGGTTAAAAATACGTAGGAATAACAGCACAACGGNAACCAACTTCAATTCTCATATAAAATTTTAGGAGTACCGTTAATTTTTACATGATCCAATAATCGGATCTAAATCAGATTAGTATGGGACCACCTCTGAAACTACCTTTCCGATGCAAAAAGAATTTTCGAAATAAAGTTATACATAAAAAAAAATATTGCGACGAATTGATAACCTCCTCCTTTTTTGAAGTCGGTTAAAAATACGTAGGAATAACAGCACAACGGACATTGTGGGTTGTTGAAAGTTCTTTGAACTATAAACTGTAGTTCTTATATAGAGTCGCACTATTTTGTGTTTGAATCGTAGCAAACGCACGCAAACAGCAATCTAAGAATAACACACCAATTTGCTTTGCCCATTTTTTTGTAAATTTCCTACACAAAATGTGGCAAGCGTGTGCTTAAATTACGAAGAAAAACAATCAACAGCCGAGCGTGATGTCACCTTGGTGAAATCTACAAGCAGACTGAATCGAAATTCGCTGCTTTGCTTCTGTATACCAGTGATCGGACTAATACCACATTGTGGTAGATCTACCACTCAAGGTCTAAAATCTACCAAATATACGCGTTTTTGCGTAACTTTATTTTTGTTCGACATAATTTTCTTAATTTTAAGAGTAAAAATATTCCAACACTAAACTCTATATGGTAACAACATTGATATAATACAAGATTTCGCATTCCGGCGACGATGAAATTTCTCAAGTAAAAGTAAACAAAGCCGAATGGGAGGATAAAATAAACTGTAAAATAGTAAATTTTCTCAGTAATAAATTTTTCGACAGAAAACGTGGTTTTATTGTGTTAAATTGCAAAATATATGATTTATAAAAAGAATTAATAGCGAAAATTAAAAAAGGCGATTTTTGTGAAAGTATTAGCAAATTTAAATGCATCTAAAGTTTCTCAGGCGTTGTTTACTTTTACTTGAGAATTGTAAAAATCGGTAAATCCCAGCTGTTTCTGGAACGTGCCACATTTGTTCGCTACTTCGTGATGTGATAAAAAGGAAAGCTGGCAGCACTCCACAAGGTTGCAGAAATCTCTTAAAATATGTTCGAAATATATCTTGATATGGAAGGAACTGCTTTACACTGTCAAGGAAAAAAATGTCACTTTATTATACTAAAACTAAATTTGTTTTTTAGTCTAATTAAAAAGTTTGCAATTTAGGTGAAACCTTGTAGAGTTTTTTTAATTTTTGTACAAAGTTTGATCCAAACCCAGAGATCTACCACATTTTTTTTAAATCTACCACATTTTTTTAGATTCTACCACGCAGAATTTTTTGAAAGTCCGATCACTGCTGTATACGTATACGAACTGCGGCGCTGGCGTTGATCGCGAGCAAAAATTGCCCATCTACAGTGGTCGGACTTCTACCCTAAAAGTGGTAGATTTTACATACAAAAACTGGTAGAAGTTGGTCGATTTTTTTTTTTAAATATTAGATAGTTTTTACTCATATAGAATGAATGAAGGCGAATTCAGGTAAGGTAGTGTTATCAGAGCAGCTGGATTTTCGCCTTGGTGATTCTTATTGTCACAATGATGTATTTGTTGAAATTCTTATTGTAATTACGCGTAAAATTTGTTAGTGGCCGTTTTGTTTTTGAACTTCTGGTATCACCTTATATGAATTCACCTTGGAATAAATTGTATTTTTTTATAATACAACAAAAAATGTATTTTACGCCAATAAAACATTGAAGAGAAAACGTAAAACTGGGCCCGAATCATGGCATCCGTGATCGAATGAAGCACGATTCGAATCGAACGAAATAAAATGACAGCCATTTGTCTTAAATATATTTTAAGCTGAAAGGGCGAACTCGCCGCCAAATGCCGTAATCCAAAAGAAATTTCGATTCGAATTTGATTCGAACACGGATGCCTTTATTCAGCACTAAAAAAAAAAAAGAATTACTCTGCACTACGAAATTGTTTGATTAAATTAGTAATGAAATGCTTGAAATTTGCAACTAGGGACACGAATTTCGATACGATACGACAGACATGGGCACTTTTTTGCCCGCGCAGTAGCGAAAGTGCGAGCGGGGGATGGAGAAAGGGAAAAACAGTTTAAGGAGTAGATTTGTTCCGTTTTGTCGAAAAAATTTGAAACCTAGTCCTCTACTTCGCTCAACTGAAAATCTGCTCCGTTTTGCTGCATCAACAAATTTACTCTTCATATAGAAAGGAGGNCTTTATTCAGCACTAAAAAAAAAAGAATTACCCTGCACTACAAAATTGTTTGATTAAATTAGTAATGAAATGCTTGAAATTTGCAACTAGGGACACGAATTTCGATACGATACGACAGACATGGGCACTTTTTTGCCCGCGCAGTAGCGAAAGTGCGAGCGGGGGATGGAGAAAGGGAAAAACAGTTTAAGGAGTAGATTTGTTCCGTTTNTTTTATTCAGCACTAAAAAAAAAAGAATTACTCTGCACTACGAAATTGTTTGATTAAATTAGTAATGAAATGCTTGAAATTTGCAACTAGGGACACGAATTTCGATACGATACGACAGACATGGGCACTTTTTTGCCCGCGCAGTAGCGAAAGTGCGAGCGGGGGATGGAGAAAGGGAAAAACAGTTTAAGGAGTAGATTTGTTCCGTTTTGTCGAAAAAATTTGAAACCTAGTCCTCTACTTCGCTCAACTGAAAATCTGCTCCGTTTTGCTGCATCAACAAATTTACTCTTCATATAGAAAGGAGGTGGGGTTTTTAATAGCAAACTAAAAGTTATATTTTACCTTTTTATCGACACGATTGTTACATTGGTGAGGTACAGCAACTTTGCAAATACACTTGAATTCGTGAATAGGCCCTCACAATCGCCCGATTTGACCCCGATCGAAAAATATTGCTCTGTATAAAGTTCTGTAATTGCGTCATTGCCCACCTATGTAACAATTGTCCCGGTAAAGAAAGAATGAAATAACTTTTTATTAATTTTAACCAAGGCATTTTAACTTTAATGATAAGTGCTCGTTGGATTAAGGCGCCTTTACACGGGTCGATTTTCTGGTAGATTTTTGTCGTTCTACCAAAATCGACCCGTGTAAATGACATCTCAACCGCTAGCTGGTCGATTTTCCAGTCTACAGATATCGACCCTTATAAGGCCGCTTTAGCTCCTTATTTGTACAAGGATACGAGGAGAAATGAATTGTTTTTTATAAAGATAAGAAATGCACATCTACTACGAATACTTGATATTTACTTCCATTTTTGTAATCCGAACCCAGCAAAGAGCGCTCGGTGAAGGTCAGCTAGCAGTGTTGCCAGCTTTCGATTTGCAAAAAGCACCAAAAACTTGGAAAAAAGCGTTTTACCACACTGAAAGCACTAAATGGTTTTGAATCAATTGATGCTTTTTTCACAACAGTTTGTATGTATTTAACAAAGACAAAAAATTAACAACATTTACAAGAATGCATACATAAATCAATAAACAAAACTTTTTCGCTCATAACGATTGAAAAGCCACATGCTATAATGACTCATGGTTACGACGTAATACCGAAGTACTGCGCATTAAAACTGATATAACTCAAGAAAGAAAAATCGAGTCCCAACAAAAGAAAATCATGCCCTAATTAGAAATGAGCAAAACAAATTTCGTTTTCATTATATAACCTCAAATATCGCCAAAAACCGTGATTTTGGCACTTGGAGATTAGGATATCTCAAAATTCTAGTGCTAGGGCAATTGTGCGGCCAGATTTGTATTCAGCACCAAGAAACGATGTGTTTTACTCAGGTGGTACAAAAAGAAAAATTTTTACAAATAATTAGAAAAGAAAAAAATACTTAACTTACTCGCATATCTACTAGCATTTTCAACGCGAATAGAATTGAACAAGGTGATTTTGCAAGTTCAGCTTTTTATCAATCATGGTTGTATTTAAGTGCATTTAAATTTGTAGATTTTTGTAAATTCAGTGCTCCACAGTAATAAATATTTAAAAATTATTTCAGGTTTTAACTATTCGGAGTAATATTAGTTCAGAAAAAAAGCACTAAAAAAGGCACTAGGCACTAAATAATTTTTTTTTGGCGTTTTAATTTTCAAAAATCACTAAATCTAGTGCTTAAAGCACCAAGTTGGCAACTATGTCAGCTAGTGATCAAATTTGCCAACAGGGCTGCCAAACATACATAGCTATGAAGTGCCATATTGAGGATAAAAAAGTGCTAAAACGTGCCAAATAGAAAATTAAAAGTGCCAAAAAAGGTATCATTCTTTTTAGTTCTTCCCATTAGCATTAAAATTAGAGAAATTAAAACAAAAGCCCAATGTCAAAGTAAGATAAACCAGTTGTATACACTATAGAAACTAGAAAATTTTAGTTGAGAAAAAGAAGTACACGCAAAGGATATCACAAAAATATATTTAAATTTGACTTTTTTCCAAAAGTGCCATTTTGGCACCTTGTGCAAAATTGGAAAGTTCAGTGCCATTTCATGTAAAATAGTGCCAAAAATGGCACGGTTTGAGCCAAGTTGGCAGCCCTGATCGCCAAGTTTTTTATTTAGAAAAGCACCAAAATACTGAAAATAGCACAATTTTCCCCCAAAACAAAAACACCAATTTTGTGTTGCTGTGTTTAATGGTATTTTCGCATATAAAACTGTATGTTCAAATATTTTAAGTAATACACAATGAAACTTGTAAATATTTCCAACTATGCGCAGTTAATCAATTTAATTTGCAAAATGTTTTTTTATTCGTAAAACAATTTCCAAAACTTGGTTTTTCTAGAGGCTTTATTTTCATGCAATTGCTTACTTTTGTACAAATGCGCACACCCAGCTAATTAGCAGAATATTCTATGGATTCCGTGATAGAGACTGTGTGAAAATATTGCGTTTGGATTATCTTGGAGCATATTATCAAAAGGAGAAGCTCGGCCAAACACTAACATATGTGTAAGTCAAATCAAGTTTTTATTATAAAATTGCCTTGAAAAGGGCACCAAAGAACAAAACAAGCGCTAAACTAAACAATTTTCGCNAAACAGCTGATAGAGATGCAATTTCACTGTTAAATTGGTCATGGTCAGAGTTAACTTTTCATATTTATTTTACGTGTGCTCGATGGCAAAATATGTGCATATACACTGCGTTCATTTAAATCTTATTGCTTTCTTTCCGAAAAATATTGGTAGATTTTAAGCCTTTGTTGGTAAAAATGGTAGAAAATAAAATACAGCTAAAAAGTTGGTAGATCTGCCAATAAAGTTGTAAAGTCCGTGCACTGCTTCTACCACATTGTGGTAGATCTACCACTTTTTGGAGCATCCACCACATCTACCACACAAGGTCTGAAATCTACCACATATTCGCGTTTGTGAGTAGTTATAATTTAGCTCCACATGATTTTCTATATTTTTTTTTATTTTAAGAGCAAAAATTGTCCAACACTAAACACTATGTGGTAACAAGTATGGACACGATATCGAATCGAAAGTATCGATATAGTACTAATTTAAAGTATCGCTGTAAAAATATCGGGTACCCATAAATATCGTAATAAAAAGACTCGATATTCCAAATATCGATACAAAATTCAAAAAATTAAATCTGAATATTGGTGTCATTTTCTATTAAAGAATTAACAATTTGCACTTTAATAAGTACATCACTGAAGGCACGCCACATAGCCACCTAAGATAGTACACATTTCTGCGCTTTAAAGCGCAAAATATATCCATATTGCTTTACAAATAAATTCCAAAGTAAGTAAGTATAGATTTACAAGAAATGGAATGTTTAAAAACAATACTAACAACAAAACTTTCAATAGAAATTTTAGTAAGAACAAATTTTTACATTTTGGAATTTGGAAAATAACTTTAGATATTTCAAATATTACTAAAAAAGTTTTATACAAATAGTCTTACCCACTTCCCAGAGTTTTGACGTTTTCATTTTATTTTCTAATACTTTGTCATACAAATGTATCATTATTCACATTAACTTTGTAATGTACATTTACGATTCGATACGATACAAGGGTTCTGGTACTCCATTCCAAAAATATCGTTTGACAACTTTCGAGTAAAATTATCGGTATGGAATGGCAAAAATATCGATATGGTATCATATCTTATCGAAATTCGTGTCCCTAATAACAAGAATGATAGTATACAAGATTTCGCATTCCCGGCGGCGATGATATTTCTCAAGTAAAAGTAAACAAAGCCAAATGGGAGGAGAAAATAACGTGAATTTTCTCAATTTCTCAATATTAAAATTTTCGTCGGGAAGCGTGATTTTATTGTGTTAAATTGCAAAATATATGATTTATAAAAAGAACTAATAAAGAAAATGTAAAAAATCGGCGATTTTTGTGTAAGTATTAGCACATTACAGTGCATCTAAAGTTTTTAACGCGTTGTTTACTTTTACTTGAGGATTGTCAAAATTGGCCAAACCCAAGTTAAAAATTTTGTCTAGAGATTCGAATTGAAAAGTTTTCAGTAAAGGTGAAACCTTGTAGATTTTTTTTAATTTTTGTAAAAAAAAAGTTTGATCCGAAACCTGAGACCTACCACATTTTTTCCAAATCTACCACATTTTTTTCCAGAATCTACCACACAGAATTTTTATTAAGTCCGATCACTGCCCATCTATGATTTAAAGAAATGGCGTGTCGTCCATATCCGCTGTTGTGTATGTAGTGCATATTTTTAGGCGCAATATTTAACTTCTTCTGGCGAGGCGACATCTACCTCTAGAGTCTTCTTATTGTATGTCTTTGATATGATACCTAAGACGAGATTGATATCTAGACTAGGTTGTATAAATAACTTTGCCATAAATACCTTTGCTATAAATGGTGGTCTGGACATACAACATTGCAAGTTGATAAACGCATTGTAATAAAAAGGGGTATGTATACTGAGACTAACTATTTCATAGCTCAAAGAAGTACAGCTTAGGGTGGGATAAGTTAACGACGCGAGCCGATTACAAAATTTCGAATGCGGCTAATTTCGATCCCTGAGGGATCAGTGTTTGTTCAGAAGTGTGAGCCGAAATGCTTCCATCTTAGCCTCGCGAAGGTTGGACAGTCTAAAAGACAGTGTGGAGATGATTCCACTTCATCTTCCTCTTGACAGCTGACACGAAAGGAGCAGTAGAAATTCCTAGTCTCACCGCATGAATACCAATCGCACAATCGCCTGTCAGAACCCCTATCACTAGCCCTTGAGAGGTAACGAGTTTTAAAGTGCCCTATAAAAACATTTGCTGCAGCAGAAAAACGTCTTCTTTTCCTTTTCTATGTCAGAAAATGACCCGGTTTACCTTAGCTTAATAGCAGTTCGTGCTGCGACAATTCTGTCTGCAGGCGCCACTAACTCCTGTTTTACAAGTGTAGCCTTCTCTAGTGAGTTCCACCAGACAAGGGCTCCTTGAAATAATATAGGCTTAAATCTGGTTTCCTAGAGCTAATGAATTAATTTGGGCGAGAGACCCCACCTTTTATCGATAGCTCCCCTACAGCAGTACAAGGTAACAGATACCTTTCCTACCCATTCCTCAATGTTAGGCTTCCATGACAGCCGCCGTTGATCGCCCACCTAGTTACCTGGTTCAGGTAACCTTGAGCCAGATAAAAAGAGTGTATAGAAATCGTCCCTTAAGCAAAAGTTCCACATTATCTACATAGGCGATCACCCAAAAGACCACTTTTCCCAGTTCCTCTAGAAGGTCGTTTACAACCGCAATCCAGAGCAGGGGAGAGAGAAAACCACCTTGTGGAGTGCCGCTATTGACTCTGCACTGAGTGCAGACGCTCCCCCACTCCGCCGCGATAGTTCTGTCACAAAGTAAACTGTAGATAAGCCTTATTAGGTTGGTTTCAACCCCCAGGTTATGAATATATCTACTTGACTATTGCCTCTGGAGTGACATTGTTGAAGGCCCCCCTTGATATTGAAGAAGCCCCCTACTTCATAATCTTCATGCGTGAAGGATTCCTCTGACGACTTTTCCAATGTGTGCAGGCCAATGTTCACCGACCTTTTCTTGCAATAAGCATATTGAGCTCTTGAAAGACAGNCTTCATAATCTTCATGCGTGAAGGATTCCTCTGACGACTTTTCCAATGTGTGCAGGCCAATGTTCACCGAACTTTTCTTGCAATAAGCATATTGAGCTCTTGAAAGACAGTCACGAGGAATAGCTTTTCTTATGTACAGGTCTATCAGTCTAGCGTTTTTAGCAAAACCAAAGAGACTGATAGGCCTAAAATCCCTAAGGGAAACGTGAGAGCTGTTGAAGCCAAAAGCCTTTAACGTTTGGGAAACACTGATTTACTTTCGGCCCCGCCATCAGCTGCAAAGATGCATAACTGCCGAAAGCACACCGGTGCTTCCTTTACGATATCACATGCTCATATAAGTATGTATCTTATAAGCAGAACATCGTTATAGTCCCAATACACACATCACCACATCAGTAGTACACATCACCAGCTTGGAGTACACATCACCAGCTTCCGCATTCTTGGCACAAAGGTAATCTTCGTTACGCTTGTGTATAATTTATTCACTTAATACTTTTCTGCACTCTTAAAATCTTAAATAAAGTTAATACATTTTCACTAATTAAATCGTTTGTATATTTTCATTTTTTTCATATACATTTCCTCTGAGTTTGAATCGGCGCTCTATTGAGGTATTTTCGCCCAAACAAGAGCCTTTTTCGGCCTTCGGGATGAACACAACACTGACTATCCTCTAAGCCTTGGGGATGTACCCGGTCCTCACGCAGTTCGCATAAATAGGATCCAACCAATTTCACGACACCTTCAGAGCCCTTTGGAGCTGCGCGTTATTATGCCATCGGTCCCCGGCGACTTTAATTGTTTGAACGAATTTATCGCCCAGGCCATGTGACGATAATAATAATAATAATNAACACAACACTGACTATCCTCTAAGCCTTGGGGATGTACCCGGTCCTCACGCAGTTCGCATAAATAGGATCCAACCAATTTCACGACACCTTCAGAGCCCTTTGGAGCTGCGCGTTATTATGCCATCGGTTCCCGGCGACTTTAATGGTTTGAACGAATTTATCGCCCAGGCCATGTGACGATAATAATAATAATAATAATCCCAACGGTTTTTACCCTCCATTCCCGCCCATCCGCACGAGGGGCGCAGTCCGCATGACGTACGGAACCAATATTTTCAACTTCTGCGCCGAGTCACGATAGGCAGGAGTTTGTTAAGCGTCGAGATCTAAAACTATTCAGCTACAGAACTAAATTAATCAGCTGATTTTATGTCTTTGTGTTAATAATTCATTTATTGAGAGAGGATAGTATCGCTTTCTTAATGCTGAAAATCGAACCAGATATATCAAATGTGCTGGAATGAGAGTTAAAATCCTGGCATAAGCAACGGAGTGGCTCGTGTAATTCAAAATTAGTTTTACAAGTTTTCAAAAACAGGGGATAAAAGTGTCTTGATACACGGGAGGGAACATTAAGGCTAACTTCACCCAGAAGAAGCGGACTTGAAATTGAGTCTGCCAGTAGTTTAATCATAAAAATTGTTCCAAGTATTTCCCTGCGACTGACAAGTGTAGGAAGATTAATAAGTTTTAATCGGCTGGCAGTGGCGTAGCCAGGATTTGGCCTTGGGGGGGGGATGAAAAAAAAATTTCCATCGATAACTTAAATCTGTGACACACAATGGCTAGAGGGGTCGCCTGAGTGCATTCTTTCATATATTTATGTATGTGCCAGTTTTACCGTTATATATTTTTTATCTACTCGTTTATTCTATGGGGTCTTCATGCTTTATTTAAATTTAAAAAATTAAATTACTATACCATTTTAAAAATCTGAAAATTCACTGCGAGAAATTTTTTTATTCTCTTTTTGTCTTCGCCTTCTCGTTTTTGCCTTTAGAAGTTTTCAAAAAAGGTTTTGAATGAACCATTATATCACATTCCTAGGCAAGTTTTGAAAGAATATTTTCGATACTAGCTTTTATTAAAACAAAATGTCGAAATCAGTTTCATATAGAAACAGTGTCATCGTTAATTAAGAAAGAGATGTTCTTAAATATCATAACTTTACGACACTCACATATTGACTAGATTTGACTATTTATTTTATTATATTTTAATTTGAATTTTTTTCTTATAAAATTATAGTTTATTCCTTAACAAACACTAAATGAAAATAAGTTTGATCTTTGAACAATATTAAAAAAAATCGACAAACTTTCGTAAAAATTTCGAACTTTCTATTTCAATTTTATCTCTTAATATTTTGCAGTTATTTAGCTCATTCAATTTTAGTCTAATAAATATTTTTGACGATGTCGGTAATTTTCTTCCATATTATCTAAATATGTTCGACGATTTTTTTTAATGAAGAAAATGAGCAACGCCTTCATCAAAAAAAAAAAAAATTATATATTAAAAATCAACGATAAGTCGCAGGTATGTATTTTAAACTTGCGCTTTATTTTAATTGATCGGGCTACAAAACTGCATACTCAAAATATGTATTTCTAGGAAATCTAATTAAAAAGCTTTACGAAAGTTTGTTGATTTTTTTAATGTTGCGCAAAGATTAAACTTTGGATTTATACGGGTTTTGTTAAAGTGTAAACTGCATTTTTATAAACTAATAATTAAAATTTTATAATTTTAAGAAAAATGGAGAATCTAGTTAACATGTATAAAGTTTTGATAAGCACTTGAAATATCAAGTTTTAGAACTGAATTCAAAGAAGATGTCTCTTTTATCCATTCATAATAACTTCAAAAAATTTTTTTGTTAAGAAGTGTTCACATTTATGTTAAAATGCATACACATTTATGATAAAAGTGTAAAATATGTAAATGTACCTAAATACATAAACTTTCCCATGAATACCATCAAATCATTGGCATTGAAGGGAATCTATGTATGCATGTACTAAGATAATATATGAGCAAATTAAAAAGTCGATACAATTTACAGTCGAAAAGTCCATTTTTTTTATAGATTTCGTACTGAAGGAACAATTTTATTTCCCAACACTGTGGGGAACTAAGCAAAATGGCCTAGTGTATTTCGCAAATATTCAAATGCATAATCCACCAAACGATAATTTTATACCTTCATTAAAAGATAATTTGTTATCAGTCTGAAATAAAAAAATATAAATCGGAAGGCTAAAATAGTATCGTGTTATTAATTCATAATTTATAAGGCGGAAGGTTATATTCCCAACGAAAATTTCTTAAAGCAAAAAGTNACGATAATTTTATACCTTCATTAAAAGATAATTTGTTATCAGTCTGAAATAAAAAAATTATAAATCGGAAGGGTAAAATAGTATCGTGTTATTAATTCAAAAATAAAAAGTTTCATTTAACTGACGAAGGGGGCGGGGCGGGATCTATCCCCCAATTCGCCCCCCCCCCCTGTCTACGCCACTGTCGGCTGGTATAAGGCGGAAGGTTATATTCCCAACGAAAATTTCTTAAAGCAAAAAGTAGGAATTGTTTTTGAATTGATTCTATCTTGTCTGAGTAAATTTGATACCTTGGATTCCAAACCACCGAACCGTATTCCAGAATCGGTCTAACTAATGTTGTAAACAGGGCTTTAATGATATAATGGTCACTAAATTCTCTTGACCATCGTTTCACAAATGCAAGTACACCTTTAGCCTTGTTGACTTTCACATTAATGTGAAGATTAAAATTAAGTTTCGGATCCATCATGATACCAAGACCCACAAAATTGTATACCTTCTTTGATTGATACGTACGATTTATAAAGTTTCACATCATCTGCGTACATTAACATTTTTGAAAATTTTATATCTGTAGAAATATGTATCGTTTATAAAAAGCAAGAACAGGCTACCTTGCGGGACTCCTGAAGTAACATCAATGCCCTCAGAAATAGTATTTTTAAACATTACCCTTTGTGGTCTATCATAGAGGTATGAAGAGATCCAACGTAGAAAATTAAGTTGAAGACCAAGATCAAGTTTATAGATAAGCAACGAGTGAGATATTTTGTCAAATGCTTTACTGAAGTAGGTATATATAACATCCATATTTTTGTTTTCACTAAACGCTTTTGAGATATAGGTTGTGAACTCAAGTANCACCAAGATCAAGTTTATAGATGAGCAACGAGTGAGATATTTTGTCAAATGCTTTACTGAAGTAGGTATATATAACATCCACATTTTTGTTTTCACTAAACGCTTTTGAGATATAGGTTGTGAACTCAAGTAAATTTGTTGAAGTTGATTTGCCTTTGCAAAACCCATGTTGACAGAATGAAATGGTAGAGGACATAGAATGCGTCAACTGATTTGTAATAATTGCTTCAACTAATTTAGGAATTGCAGAGAGCTTAGCTATGTCCCGATAGTTTTCCACCGAGGACCTGCTACCGGTTTTATATAGCGGGGTTATGAACGCTTCCTTCCATACAGTTGGAAATATGCATTTTTTAAGATACAAATTAAATAAGGCTGTTAACGGCTCATAGAGATAATCAGCACAATATATAAGAAAACAAGTGGGGATCTGGTCAGGACCATAACTAAATGACTGCTTTAAGGACTTCAGGTAAACTAATACATCATCGGGAGATATTATTAGGGTATGTATTGAGTTAATTGGACTTAGTTTAAAAGGATAGTCAAAGTATGATTGGGAGTTAATGGAATACTTGGATTTGGAAATTGTTTGGTTATCACCAGAGACGGTATTTTGATACTTCATGGCGGAAGGAAACCCACGTACATTTCGCTTGGAGTCGGTTTATTTTACACAAGCAAGCTTTATAACACTTATAAACAAATACATTTTAACTTGAAAAACATTGCAAATATTGAACAAAAAGCAGTGCATATTAAATGGTTCTTTTTCGATTAAAAAATTTGTTTTCTTTTTAAAATTCATTTTATTAAAACCGCTGGGATAGGTAAATTTTAATTTTTAGGTACTTCGTAGATAGACGCCTAAAACTAACAGCTACATACATATTTACTTAAATTTGTAGCGAATATGTGATTCTAGTTCTTTCGAGTTAGAAAAAATATTTCTTGTTACATTATATTTCGCATGGTAGACGAGAAATTAAAACATCGGGAAAACATCGATGTAAACTTTTTATCACCGATGTTTTTTAACATCGATGCTTATTGTGGGAACATCGATGTTTTCAAAAATCGATGTTTTTAAGAAAGATGTTGCATCCCTAACTATGGCTCAATGGCAATATTTTTCCGTGGAAGGGAAAAACGTTAGCTTTCAAAACCATTTTGTATGATATCAAAATATTGCTTCTATCGAAAGAACTAATCAGCCTTATCGTAAGTTTCATTTTCCCCGAACCGGTTAACTTTTCACTTTCGGTTTCCATGTATTTACTATGGGCGGAATAAAAATTTTCGGGTGAAATTTTTTTCGGGCGAAACTCAGGATAAGGCAGAATATTAATTCGGTGACACAAGTCTTCAAAAAGCACACTGTGCGCCATCCACAGTATTTTGCGCAGAATTCCTTTCCTGGTTGGTGGCCTATGGTCGCACTTCAAAAAATAACCCCCATCAGTCCAACTCACGCTACGCTGACCACAGTATTTTTTGCCCAGAACTCACCTCGAAATTTATAAAAAAGTGCATATTTCAACCCGAAATTATTAATATACATATTAGTGCTCGGAAATGTTTGCTTTGAATTAAAGTTTAATCATTTGTGTGTTAAAATTTTTNTGGTGGCCTATGATCGCACTTCAAAAAATAACCCCCATCAGTCCAACTCACGCTACGCTGACCACAGTATTTTTTGCCCAGAACTCACCTCGAAATTTATAAAAAAGTGCATATTTCAACCCGAAGTTATTAATATACATATTAGTGCTCGAAAATGTTTGCTTTGAATTAAAGTTTAATCATTTGTGTGTTAAAATTTTTTGGTTCAGGTAACGCTTCGGAACACAATAACCAAAAATCATTTTACAATTCACCGAGCCGTACCCAAGAAATTAAGCATACCATTCTATGCACAATTTTTATGTTTTTTTCCTTGGAATCGATTATTTGAATGCTAGCAGGGTGGGGTTCAGTGGGAATGCGAATAGATGCTGCGAGTCATGGGGCGTCTCTCCGCATGCCGGGCATACGTTTCGCACATATGTATTTATTCTGCCCAGGTATGAGTTCCANAACCGAACCGTACCCAAGAAATTAAGCATACCATTCTATGCACAATTTTTATGTTTTTTTCCTTGGAATCGATTATTTGAATGTTAGCAGGGTGGGGTTCAGTGGGAATGCGAATAGATGCTGCGAGTCATGGGGCGTCTCTCCGCATGCCGGGCATACGTTTCGCTCATTTGTATTTATTCTGCCCAGGTATGAGTTCCACCTGCTGCAGTAGCCGGAGCGAAGTAGTGCTATTGTGGTCCGATTCTCCCNACCTGCTGCAGTAGCCGGAGCGAAGTAGTGCTATTGTGGTCCGATTTTCCCGAGGCAGACGAAGCTCTGTCTCGTCAAAGTGTGGTGGTTGTGTGCCCAGAAGAGCACTCACTGGTCGAGACTCTATATAACTCGAGACTGACTCTCTGTGAATGCCGTTGAAGGCCTGTCGGTGAGCTTACGGGTCCAGAGGCTGTTTTATGCCTTCTGANCGAGGCAGACGAAGCTCTGTCTCGTCAAAGTCTGGTGGTTGTGTGCCCAGAAGAGCATTCACTGGTCGAGACTCTATATAACTCGAGACTGACTCTCTGTGAACGCCGTTCAAGGCCTGTCGGTGAGCTTACGGGTCCAGAGGCTGTTTTATGCCTTCTGACGTGCCGTGGGGAGAATTATTCCGCAAGCAAATGTCTGTTCAGGTTCCCACGACGGTGACACCCTACTAGGAATTGTTTGAAGAGCAGTATTGGCGCTGTAACCGCCTAAGAGATTTTGGTCGATTTCAAAAAAGCACGCCAGTTATTTCTCTTCTGTGCCAACTGGCGATAATTGGAAATGCCACGTGCAGCCAAGTCCTTCTCCACCTACTCTTTCCAACGCAGAGGAGGCCTTCCTCCTCCTCTGTTACCAGCATTGTGAGCCGTGTTGAATACATTCAGGGTTGGTGCGTTTCGGTTCATTCGAACGACATTACCTAGCCAGCGGAGCTGCTGAATTTTATTCGCTGCACTTTGTATATATCCTTGTAAAGCTCATACAGCTCATCGTTGTCTGCAGGCGCGTAAATCTTCCCCAAAATCTTACAAGAGTAGTTTCATCACATGTTTTCATTGTCCATGCCTCCGCGCATGATAATTGACTTATAGAGTGAGATTTTTGTACGATGAGAGAGGACTTTTACTGCTAAAATGCCTACTCAGCGTAAAGTACACTTGTGGGCAAGAGTGATTCTCCGTTGTTTTTCAAGGCTCACATTATTATTGGTGTTAATGCTGGTTTCCAAATAAACGAAGTCGCCTACNCTGAAGAGCAGTATTGGCGCTGTAACCGCCTAAGAGATTTTGGTCGATTTCAAAAAAGCACGCCAGTCATTTCTCTTCTGTGCCAACTGGCGATAATTGGAAATGCCACGTGCAGCCAAGTCCTTCTCCACCTACTCTTTCCAACGCAGAGGAGGCCCTTATTATCTTGTCCAACATCAGATTAAAGAAATTACACGAAAGGGAGTTACCTTGTCTGAAACCTCATTTGGTATCAAAGGATTCGCAGAGGTCCTTCCCAATTCTGACGGAACTGGATGTGAAAAAAATTTCCTTTATGAAATTTAGGAAATTTTTGAACATGCGCTTCTCAATTGACATATAACAAAACTTTCTTAAGTTATGGTTAAGTTGATGGCCATTTAAATTATGATCGCTCTTGTCTGATGCATCCTTCAGACGAAGCTTCCGGTGTTTTTTACACACTCTGCATGGTTGTACATTTCAATACCATTGGTCACAGTGCCTACCAACATTTTTTACTTAAATATATAANTTGTAAAGCTCATACAGCTCATCGTTGTCTGCAGGCGCGTAAATCTTCCCCAAAATCTTACAAGAGTAGTTTCATCACATGTTTTCATTGTCCATGCCTCCGCGCATGATAATTGACTTATAGAGTGAGATTTTTGTACGATGAGAGAGGACTTTTACTGCTAAAATGCCTACTCAGCGTAAAGTACACTTGTGGGCAAGAGTGATTCTCCGTTGTTTTTCAAGGCTCACATTATTATTGGTGTTAATGCTGGTTTCCAAATAAACGAAGTCGCCTACTTTTTCAAAATTTTAACTGTCAATTGTGACGTGGGTGCCAAGACGATTATGCTATGACTGTTTGTGCGATGACAGGAGATACTTCCTTTTGTCCTCGTTCACCGTTAGACCCATTCGCTTCGCTTGTTTATCTAATCCGAGAAGTAACAACAGAAGTAGCCCTTGTTTTTACCGATAATGTCGATGTCGTCAGCATACGCAAGCAATTGCACACTCTTTTAAAGTATAGCGATTCGGTTCTGCGGCTCTTATTATCTTGTCCAACATCAGATTAAAGAAATTACACGAAAGGGAGTTACCTTGTCTGAAACCTCATTTGGTATCAAAGGATTCGCAGAGGTCCTTCCCAATTCTGACGGAACTGGATGTGAAAAAAATTTCCTTTATGAAATTTAGGAAATTTTTGAACATGCGCTTCTCAATTGACATATAACAAAACTTTCTTAAGTTATGGTTAAGTTGATGGCCATTTAAATTATGATCGCTCTTGTCTGATGCATCCTTCAGACGAAGCTTCCGGTGTTTTTTACACACTCTGCATGGTTGTACATTTCAATACCATTGGTCACAGTGCCTACCAACATTTTTTACTTAAATATATAACCGATGCTCGGCATAGTCCCATGTGTCCTCCGGAAAATGCTTCCGACGTTTTTTGTAGTCTTTGCATAACTTACTACCACGCAGAGGTGGTACATCTAAATAACATTGGCCACAGTTTTTTACTTAAATAAATAACCGGTGTCTGAAATATACTCCCGGAGGTTTTTGTTAACACTGCATGACTTATTTACTACCGTACAGAGGAGGTTCATATAAATACCGTTGGTCACAGTGTCTACCCACACTTTTTACTTAAATAAATAACCGATGCTCGGCCTAGTCTGATGCATCCTCCGGCCAATGCTTCCGGAGATTTTGCGGGCTATGCGTGGCTTACAACCATGCAGAGGTGGTAACTGATGGCTACTATTGGCCACAGTGCCTCCCCACTACTTTTTGGTCGAGTAAATATTTATTTATACATATATAAATACATACAAACATACTGCTCTCCCCTCCCAATAAGTTAGTAAGGTACCACGTGGTATTGCTCAACGTAATTTTGTACAGCCGTATTAGTTGTGCGGGGATAACAAATTCAGACATAAAATAAACTCCTTTTAGTGCTATCGAAAGCGGTTTTGAAGTCGAGAAATAGGTGGTGAATGTCGATTCTTTTCTCGCGGGTCTTTTCCAATATTTGGTGTATTGTGAATACCTGATCTATTGTGGATTTGCCAGTTCTAAAGCCACACTGATAAGGTCCAATCAGTTCGTTGACGGTGGGCTCAGTCGTTCACACAATACACTCTATAAGACCTTGTAACCTATGCCTAGAAGGCTGCTGCCATTCAATAGGGTGGAAAACTGATCTTTATAAATTAAGTACGGACTGGACATCGGTCACTAGGTATTCATGGTTGTTGTAACAGGAGTTCGCCCTGGCCTTGAAACCTTCCGTCAGTCGCCTTACTCTCTGATAATATTTTCGGATGTTCTTCCTGTCATACAGCATTTTAAGCTCTTCGCACTGACTTATTTCGACCTCTCCCTTCTTATTGCGCCTGATCGCAGCGTGGCCCTGTGGGCGGAATCTTTTTGCTCTGCAGCTTCTTGACACTCTCCATCGTACCAGTTGTTCTTTCAGGCTCGCTGAAATCCGACTACTTCTTCGGCGGTGGGAGTTAATGAGCTGGAAATGTGATTCCACTGCTCGCGTGTGTCGATGTGGTAAGGAGTCAAGAATGATAGAATACAAGATTGCGCCGATCAGAGAGGATTTTTGAGAATAACTTTTGTGTGACGTCACACTGGTGCAATTGCGAGAGAGAAATGCCAAAACGTGAGCAAGAATGGAAGAAGAAGAAAAAATGTTGCAAGGAAAACGTAAACAAGTTGCACCAGTGTGACGTCATGCAAACAACGATTCTGTCAAATTCGTTAAGAGAGGAATAGCGGTCCGAGATCGGCGCAACCTTTGTATTCTCTCAATCGTGGTATGGAGTGCTCTTAGAAAGCAGGTGTGAGAGTCGAGTGCTAGCGAATAAATTGGTCATCTGTTGCAATTGAGGCTTTTCGCCGTTAAGCTTTCCTTGCATTGTGTGTGTGGATGCGTGCCTTGGCTGCAAAAAGACACTCGATGTTTTGCCCTCGTAGTATATGTACGTACGTCTAAAACACTGGAAGCATGCTTCTGGGATCTTGTATGTAATGTGCATAACAAGCCACCCCAATAAACACAAAAACGAGGGCGACATCGTATCGAATTCGAAACGAAGTCGAGAAAATACATTTCTCGAATATATTTTTTGGGCACGTTTCGAATTCGAGGCGAGCACGAGTAAATCAGTTTTCTCGAAGGATTTTTTTCTTGCATCGTCTTCGAGGCACAATCAAGAAAATAATTTAGCAGTGCTCATACACTCAGATAAGAGTCACCTAAATAAANGACGAAGTCGAGAAAATATATTTTTTGGGCACGTTTCGAATTCGAGGCGAGCTCGAGTAAATCAGTTTTCTCGGAGGATTTTTTTCTTGCATCGTCTTCGAGGCACAATCAAGAAAATAATTTAGCAGTGCTCATACACTCAGATAAGAGTCACCTAAATAAATTTGTATCAAAACAAGATTTGGTAACTATTACCAAATCATGTATAGAGGCATCGCCTGTGTGTAATTTTTCATACATATATGAGCCATTCTTACCGTTATATATTTCTTGTCTATGTGTGAAGAGCAATCGGTTTTATAAAGGTTTTGTAAGACACTACTCGTACACTCAGAAAAAGGTTTAGTTATAATTACCAAGATTTGGTTATAGTGACCAAGTGGCATAGTTGGATATGGCGAAATAAATATCTAGTTCACGAAAGTCTGCAATTTACTTGAAATTTCTAGTTGGGACAAATGTATATTTGTTAATACATAATTACAAAACGACTACCTTGAGTGGGCAATATTGTTAGTTGAATAAAATCATTGCTGAGCAAATATGAACAATGCTTTGGTTGATACAAGTTTTCAATTGATTTTGTGAACTTGCTGTAGACTTGAATCAGCTGGTGGTAAGACTTTCCTAAAAAGAAACAATGAAACAGGAACAGTCGTGCAAAAACCCAGGTCAATATCTGCTGGAAGTGCTGATTTAAGTATACTGCTTTGCTTTTTCCTTGGCTAAATAGATACTTTCAAATTATAATTCACATGAATTATATATTCACTGAGAAACCCCGGTTGGCATCAAACTTTATATTTTTAAATAACTATGCGCACCAGTGTTGCCGTTTTAGCCCTTTGGTGTCTAAATTTGGCTACCAAATTCTATTTTTGGCCACAAAAATTTGAAATTGCCCCTAGCCCTTTTTTTAGCCCTTTTCATTTCATCATTGACATTATTCATCATTGTCATTAAAATTTTTTTTTCCAACTGCTTGCCGTTGAACACCTTCGCCCCGCTAGTGGGGTGCACCGCAGTGTTGCTACACGCAAAAGGTTGTTGGTGCTTGGTACGCACAAATATGCGCTGCTGCTTCTAACTGCTGGCGACTCGACTTACAAGTCGGTTGGGCGCTAGTTGTCGGCTCAAATAAAATTAAAACAAATTTTGTCTTCACGGTTTGAAAGTACGCGGCCGAATGCGCCAATTTATTTTTCACATTTTTTTCTTAGCCTAGCAGCTGTCATACATATGACAGGGTCGCATTCTAATATCGTAAATTCTTAGTTCTTAATTGTACTAGATTAGCCTAGGACGTATTCATATAAGGTAGTTTGTAGTAATTCAGTAGGGTTGCAAATTGTATACTTTTATCGCATTACAATGTGTATATTTTAAAGATCTCAAGTTCAAATCAAATCCTGAACATCTTATACGTATCTATATTTATACAGATTCCTGTGGAAAAATAGATACTTTTCAGTAGTAGTTTTACACACACTTTTTAGAGTGTACAGGTACAAATGTAACATATTAATTACTATTTATTATACTTACTTTGCAAAATACCTATGCATAAAAAATGTATTTTATAAATTGAAATTAAAAATGTTTGATTTTATGAAATATAAAAATATATATACACTAGGGCGGGTCAATTTTTTTTTCGACATCGTTCCAATCAGATTCGGATTCTACATGAAATTCTAAGAAAAAAAGCCCTTTAGACCATAGCTCTAAAATCAATTTCGAACCTGCGCAATTTTAAAACAAAATATCTTAATACTAAGTCCATAATCAGATTAATATTTACTAAAGTGTTAGGAATGTTTTGATTTTGTAATAAAGAGTTGTGCTCCGGAGTTTTGTGATATGAAAAATTCATTTCTGATATCTATTTTTTATTTAAGGAACCGCAAGATGGCGCTTCAAAGCAAATCTACTATATATTTGTGGAAGTATGTATGTATGTATGTGCCAGGTTGCAGCCTAAACGGATGGAAAGAATCGAATAAAATTTTGCGAAATATTTCCATGTCTCCTGGATCTATAATAGGGTAAAAAAAATGGAACTCGCCAAGGAGGGGCGGGAAGGGGATGGGGGATACCTCCCATAGTGAAAATTTTTAGTCAGCTCTAAATTCGGAATTATAGTCACATGAACTCGAAATTTTAAATGCACAGTTACCTATGGTAGGTGCTTATGGAAAGATATATGCATATAAATTAGTTTGTAAAAAGGGGCGTGGCACATCTCATAGGAGTGGAATCTTTTATCAGCTATAACAGCAGGCAGTATTAGTGATCTCATTGTATTACATTTTGAAGATTTGTTATAATTGATCAAGGTGAAATACAAATAAATTATAGATGATATGAAGTTCACCGGGTCATCTTCTATTCTTTAATATATACTACTTAAGTTAATATACGGATTAATATTTACTAAAGTGTTACGGACGTTATTTTTTTAATACAATAAGAAAAGAGTAACTATAATTTAAAGGAGTGGCACACAATGGCTAGAGTCGTCGCATGTGTGTATTCTTTCATATACATATATATGGGTCGTTCTTAATGTTATATATTTTTCATCCACTCGCTTATTCCTTACCGAAAATTTTAAATACGATTTTAACAAGTTTTAACGCTGATACAGTACAGGTAGCAGTTTAAAATGGGTAACTGGGTAAACTTAATAAACAAAATATTTTCTCTGGTTAAATTAATAAGCCTGCTCGGATAACACAAATCCTAAGCTTAATAAACATTTAGTGTTATAAAAGTTTTATAAAGCTCTAATTGTAATTAGGAAAAATGCCGAAAAAAAAAATTATAAAATTGATTGATTGATTGATAAAAATTGAGAGGGAGTTATGGCTATGACAATAGAAAGTAAAAAAAAGATACCTCGAGTTGAAAGCAAAAAGGATCTAAAACCAAAAAAAAATATAAATACATACATACATAAAAAAATTTATGATTCGAAAAATAATTTTGATATATTGTAAAATTTAATTTTTTTTTTTGGTTTTTTAAAGTTAAAGTTTTATTTACTTACAGTAACGGCCAGAAGTATTGGCACAGTGAATTTTTCGCAATATAGGCAAAGTATTTTTTTAGAAAAATTCCAAGTATGCAGTTTAATAATCCCTTCATTTTAGTTTATCAAAGTGCAAGTTTGAAGTTGCTTGAAAATCTGAATATAAAATTGCAAATTTGTATGCAGATTTATTGAATTTTCCTGAGTTTTGCACAAAGTTTACACATTTGATTTTTGTGTGTTTCGGTGTAGTATGAACTATGTTTTTATAAAAAATTATCGGAAATAAAGTAAGAACTTTGCATATATGTAATGCGGAAATTCGCTGTGCCAAAACTTTTGTTCGACACTGTACATATAAAAAAATACATACAGTAACTTCTCCCGTTACAACAGTAAAAATATGTAATATGCTTTGTAGTACAATCTTCCGGTTCTTTAAATAGATATCAGAAATTTTTCGTATCAATAAACTCCCAAGCACATGTTTGTATTAAAAAAAAATATATCGTAACACTTTATTAAATATTAATCTGCATATTTTATTACATTCGTCGGAATATTTTTTTATGCATGTTACCGCATAACTTTGGACTACGTTATCCGTTTTCTATAATTCTTTTTTAAAGGAAAGGTGGTTCCTCAGAGGTAGTCTCCTACTAATTGAGTGTAGATCCGATAATTGGGCCACGAAGAAAATAACGGTACTCTTAATCGTATATGAGAATTGAAGTCGGTTTTGTTTTTTGTTTAAAATTTACTCCAGTGTAAACAGCTTCTATAAAAGAGTCATAGGCCATATTTTTTTGTTAGTTCAATTGTGGGACATTTGTATGAACTGCTTCGGCTAATACTTCGGCTTTTGTTCTCTTAAGTGCATTGTTCGACGGGGTGATATCATTGCCAAACAGGATAGTACTTTGTTTGCCATGAATAAACACTAACTTAACGGAGTTACAGTATTCCACATTGATGCGAGCCTCAAAAGCTTTGAATAATATTTGCGAGTATGGCTTTTAGTTTTTACCGCTCAGGTAGGTGGCAGGCCTATAGAAAATATTTCTTAATCAATAATTTTTCAAATACTTTTCGTTTGACACCTATATTATAATACATACTTCATCTTATTGACTTAATTGAATTAAATTTTCGAAATTGGTGGCAACTCGACTCAAAAATATTTTCAGTAGTAAGCCTTCTTAAACCTTTTTAATTTGATACCCATATTGCAATATTTATCTTACCAATTTAATTTAATTAAATTTTGAAACAGGTGGCAACCCCCCTCAAAAATATTTTCGCTTGTAAGCCTTCATAACCTCTTTCTTTTTACACCCATATTGCAATATCTAATTTATGTCATTAATTTACTTATACTGAAATTTTTAAAGAGGTGGCAACTCTCTACTTTTTTCTGGTTTTAACCATCCGGATATTATAAAAAACAAAACAAAAAAATAAAAATATTCAAATCGCGTCAAGCCGTTTTCGAGTCTTAGCGAGGCTAACGGACAGCAATTCATTTTTATATATAAGATATCTTCTTTTAAAAATGCGCAGGCTCGAAATTGACTTTAGAGCTATGGTTTCTTAGAATTTTATGAAGAATCCGAATATGCTAGGAACAATGTCGAAAAAAATCGATCCATACAAATTGACCCGCCCTAATATACACGTATTCCAAGTCCATAGGATAGGTTAAATTATGTATTTTTCTTGAAAATGTTTGGTTTTCTTACAAATTATGAGATGGATGCGTAAAAAGAGAAAATTGGATACATTTGGATACATTTTTGGCTTGGTCGGTGATACATTTTCTTGGGACGGCGCGGCAACACTGCTTGTGAGCCACCCCTAAATAATGCTGAGCGCTCTCTGAGCGTTTGTGTGTTTCACATACGAAGAGCGCCAGCTGAGCAATGCACGCAGTCCCACTTATTGAATCGTTTGAATGCGCTAGTATGCCGACCATTGCATAAAAACGATTCAATGAATGAGACTGTGTGCGTAGAAATCATTGATCCGCTACCCCTGTTCGTATAAGGGTGAAACACGCGTGTGGTCACAGAGCGCTCAGTAAGCTATGGCATGTCGATCACTGCACTAGGTAGAGAAAGAAAAGTGTGTGCTATGACATGCCTAGACTTGTTTGTCTCAGTTTCAGTTTTGCCATCGCCGCGAGTTGTTTCGGTGTGCGCATCAGTGTTGCCGCGAAACGTTTTTAGTGGTAGCTAAATTCCTGCTAAAAAAGGGCTAAAAAAGAGCTAAAAATCGTCTGTTGTGGCTAAAAATGGTAGCTAAATTTTTTTACCTACATCTTATATATAACAAGAATAAGTGCACGTTTTTGGTGTGACAATATAACTTAAGAACGGCTTCACCAAAGTCAACCAAATTTATGCGGCATATTCGGGCCATCAAGCAGATTTTTTATGCGGAGTTTGTCCAAATTTGGAAAAGGGGCGTGGCATATGTATGTATCTTATGTATACAAATAAGTACACGTTTTTGGTGTGAACTTATAACTTGAGAACGGCTTCACCTAATTCAACCAAATTTATTCGGCATATTTAGGCTATCATGCAGATGGTTTATGTGAAGTTTTCCCGAATTCGTAAAAGGGGGTGTGGCACCTTCCATACTAACTAAAAATTTTTTTGTTGTATATCTCTTGAAATATTTGTGGTAGAGTACTGGAAGTTGGTATAGAGGTATAACAAATAATTCCATACTCATGGATAAAAATGGGCGGTATTGGAAAAGAGAGCGTGGCACCTCCCATCTTATATATGTATAAAGAATAAGTGCAAGATTTCAACCAAATTTATACGGCATAGTCGGGCTATTATGCAGATGGTTTGTGTTAGGTTTCCCCGAATTCGGAAAAGGGGGCGTGGCACCACCCATACTAACAAAAATTTTCATCTGGTATATCTCTTGAAATATTTGTGGTAGATTACTGGAATTGGTAGCTATACGTGGCATGTGCAAGAGTTGGCTTTCCAAATTGTTTATTTATTCATACCCAAGATGGAAAAACAAAAAATGTTGTGTATCCAAATGTGTTGGATTAAGATTTAAAATAAAAAATCAAAAATTTATGAGCGAAGAGTTAAATTCATGAAAATCAT
>NW_016161362.1:50300-52261 GCF_001687245.7 Rhagoletis zephyria
GTGCAGCGGTTACCAAGATATACACATGTAAACATAACTGGGCGTGGCTACGCCCATTTTCCAAAAATTTAAAATATTCTTATTTTTCGTCTAAAACTTATTGTAAATATCAATTTTGAGTGAATAATCTTCAGTAGTTACTAAAATATCGCACTTTTCGTATTTCTGAAAATTACCGTTATATGGGAGGTAGGCGTGGTTATTGTCCGATTTTGCCCATTGTCAATACCCTCCGTCCTACGCCCGAAAGAAGTGCACATACCAAGTTTCGTTAAGATATCACAATTTTTACTCGAGTTATCGTGTGCACAGACGGACAGACGGACGGACGGACGGACGGACAGACAGTCACCGCTTAATCGATTTCTCTTTTCATCCTGATCATTTATGTATACATTTGTCTATATCTATCTCGATTCGTTTTGCCTGTTACAAACAACCGTTATGTGAACAAAGTTCAATTTCTTCCAAACTTGGCACAGTTGTTAACCTTGGTATAACATACGAAATGGCCGAAAATTTTTAAAATAGGACAATAATCCCATATAACGGTAATTTAGAGAAATACGAAATCTTCGATAAATCAGTAATTATTGAAGCTAATTTATTCAAAATTGATGCTTGCAACAATTCGTTACCAAGAAATACGTTTAGGATACAATTTTGAAAAATGGGCGTGGCACCGCCCACTTATGATCACATATATGTATCTCGGTAACCGTTCTACCAATTTGTACCAAACTCGGTGTGGTTATTGTACTTGCCACATAGAAGCAAAACGTTGAAACTTATTGAAATCGAACTAAAATTACGGCCGCTTTTCATATAACAGTAAATTTCAGATATGCTTGAAACTTCAATATTTCGAAATTTAAGGACGCCAATTTACTCAAAATGGATACACCTCGGTTTACCATGTAGCGGTAGCTTTCGGAAAGGTGAAAAACATATATTTAATACTAGCGCCGGGTATTTAATGTTCGGCTCCGCCCGAACTTAGACTTTTTTACTTGTTATATATAAGATGTAGGTAAAAAAATTTAGCTACCATTTTTAGCCACAACGACGATTTTTAGCTCTTTTTTAGCCCTTTTTTAGCAGGAATTTAGCTACCACTAAAAACGTTTCGCGGCAACACTGATGCGCACACCGAAACAACTCGCGGCGATGGCAAAACTGAAACTGAGACAAACAAGTCTAGGCATGTCATAGCACACACTTTTCTTTCTCTACCTAGCGCAGNAGCTACCACTAAAAACGTTTCGCGGCAACACTGATGCGCACACCGAAACAACTCGCGGCGATGGCAAAACTGAAACTGAGACAAACAAGTCTAGGCATGTCATAGCACACACTTTTCTTTCTCTACCTAGTGCAGTGATCGACATGCCATAGCTTACTGAGCGCTCTGTGACCACACGCGTGTTTCACCCTTATACGAACAGGGGTAGCGGATCAATGATTTCTACGCACACAGTCTCATTCATTGAATCGTTTTTATGCAATGGTCGGCATACTAGCGCATTCAAACGATTCAATAAGTGGGACTGCGTGCATTGCTCAGCTGGCGCTCTTCGTATGTGAAACACACAAACGCTCAGAGAGCGCTCAGCATTATTTAGGGGTGGCTCACAAGCAGTGTTGCCGCGCCGTCCCAAGAAAATGTATCACCGACCAAGCCAAAAATGTATCCAAATGTATCCAATTTTCTCTTTTTACGCATCCATCTCATAATTTGTAAGAAAACCAAACATTTTCAAGAAAAATACATAATTTAACCTATCCTATGGACTTGGAATACGTGTATATTAGGGCGGGTCAATTTGTATGGATCGATTTTTTTCGACATTGTTCCTAGCATATTCGGATTCTTCATAAAATTCTAAGAANTATCCTATGGACTTGGAATACGTGTATATTAGGGCGGGTCAATTTGTATGGATCGATTTTTTTCGACATTG
>NW_016161363.1:0-4867 GCF_001687245.7 Rhagoletis zephyria
AACAAAAGTGTGTCCGGTCAATAATTATATACTTTTGTTATATATTTTCTAAATATGGGCACACATCAAGTTAGCAAAACATGGCAAGAAACCTCAAAATTGATGTAGTCTTCATGGTCTGCAAAATGTTGCAGCACTTTTGAATTTTTTGTTTACTTTACTAAATATTACTCCTTTAGATTTAAAGGCCAGGTAGAGCGCATGCAGTGTAGCTTTCCACTGAAAACCCTAAGTGGGTGGTGAAACTATAGATTTGGTCATGTAAAGATTTTGACAGAGCTCCCGTAGCTCGCCGGGCAGGTGGACTCTGCTCTAGTACCCCTTACCATAACTATCTACATATGTACATACATCGTACATCAGACTTCTACCCTCAAGGGAAGGGTGGAAACTAGAAGGTTCAGAAAAGGGGCGAGTCTATCTATGTATGTACACACAGATAGCTCAAAGCTCGATAGTAGGTATGGTTGATGGTGGTATAGCAATCGTTTATTTTCTACTCAACATCAAACTGGCTCTACATAGAAGCAAATTTTATTGAATTTCATACGAAAAATTTTCAGAACTCTTTTGTTTACTCTCATTCACCTTGAAAGCCAAAAATGTAGATATATTGTTTATACACCCTGCGAGAAATAGGACTAACGACGAAGTGTTTTCATGTGAATATGTATGTAACTGTGTANCTGAAAAGCGTGAATGTTTTAGCACCAGGAGTAAAAGTAATGGCCTACAAACATAGACAAGATCCGTTTATGCCATATTTCAAGTTATCGGAAGATGGCACTCGGGCTTATTGCATTGATGTTGCAGGTTTGATGAATGAAATGGGAATTACTGACTATAAACCCGAACAATGACGTCTCTTTATTGACGCATCAAAGTGAAGTTTGAATGCGGTTGGAATAAAGGAATCATACGAAACAATGCAATTAATCTTCGATTGCATCAAGTACGAAGAGCACAGGTGGCGAGTGAACTGTGATTTTAAAGTTCTCTCACTACTATCAGGCATGCAAACGAGCTACACTAAATACTGTTGTTTATTCTGTGATTGGCCAAAAAGAAAGGAACAATCGATTGGTCAATTCAATATAGTTCACGAGCCCTTGATAGCGCTTAATAAAATCATGCTTCCCGATTTACATATCAAACTTGGTGTTGTTAAGAATTACATCAAACAGTTGGTTAGAGTCAACGAAACTGCATTCCTATATTTGAAAAATAATGCCTTTCCAAAACTTTCCGTTGAAAAAATCCGTGAAGATAGTTTTTTGATTGTATATGAGTGATAATCTCGCAAGTGGTTGTAAACCAATTAAAGTGATTTGTGCGAAAATATCTTGACCGTCCAATTTTGGGTGGCCCATTTGAGAGATTTTCGCTCATATATTTTATTATATCTCTCTTTTGCTTTAAGAACCCTATAATTTTTATTTTAGGTGTGCTTAATGGGCCGGACTTCAGAAGATTAATGAAGGATCAAGGCATCTTGGAAATTCTTGATGGCACAGCAGCCGTTGCATGGGATGCAGTTCGGGCTTTAATTAAACACGTTCTGTGTAAAAATCGTTCACCAGAATATGCCATTTTTATTGCGAACTTTATGGAATCTTTTGACGCCTTTGACGTGCAATGTCGCTTAAAATCCACATGCTACACAGTCACTTTGACTTTTACGAGCAACAGCTTTCAGCAGAAACCGACGAGGTAGGTGAGAGATTTCACCAATCCATTATGTGTTTTGAGGACCGATTCGCTGGAAAACGATTGAATTCAATGTTGGCGGACTTTTGCTGGTCGATCGCAGGAGGCAAAGGATATTAAAAAAATCATTCGAGCAATAGAAACTAGCAAAATATGCCAAAACGGGATTGAAGAGAAACCAAATTTAGGTCCAAATAATATATAAACTAATATTATAAAAGAATATTACGAAATAGAATATGAGTTGCAACGCAAAACCACATATCTGAACAATCAGTTGTATGGGAGCTATATGTTATAGTGAACCGATTTCCATGATTTTCAGAAATAGCTAAGGTAATATCAAAATACAGTCACGTGCAAAATTTTAGTAAAATAACCTTAAAACTGAGGTAATTATTAACAAAAAACCTAAAATTTAAGCAGATTTTCAAGCACCGTTATCTCGAAAACTAGAGCCAGTTAAGTAAGATCAGTTATCAAACCCTTTGCCCAGAAAAAAAATTAAAACCTGAGCACAGTGTTTTAAGCGACGAAAAATTCACTTTCAGAACTCTAAAACTTCCCCCCCTAAATATCTCAAAATTTTGGCGTGATACGGATTTTCTCGTAATCTACAGGCCAAAATTAAGTTTACGTGTTTGGCCGTTTAGCTGTGATATTTCAAAACCTTAAAATTTACCTACAGTGTAATTATTTGCGAGAAATATCTTTTTTCGTCTCGTGGGATGATTATTTATAGATGGAAATTATTTACGTCTTTTCATAATAATTATATGGGATTTAATTTTTCTCGTCTCTCGGGACGTTTATTTCAAGACGAATATTGTTTACGTCTTCTCATAATAATTATATGGGATTTTTATTTTTTTTTATCTCGCGGGACGTTTATTTCAAGACGGAAATGATTTACGTATTTTCATAATAGTTATACGCGACTTTTATTTTTCTCGTCTCTCGTGACGTTTATTTCAAGACGACAATGATTTACGTCCCACGTTTTCTCTTAATAGAATCGGTAAATGTACTGCCGATTTCACGAAATTAAACGCAAATATCTGCGAGTTCGATTATTGGAATTTGATTTGCTAACTTCTGGCAACCCCTTCCAATAACCTAAAACCACGTAAAAGCAAAGCCCTTTAATTTGACACCATATTTTTGAAAATCGAACGAACAATACAGATTTTATGACATGAACAATTGTGGCGTTAAATATTTAACAGGGTTCGGAAATTCTCACTCACATTCCCTCACGTTCGCGATCGAGACTATTCCACAATTATATTTGCATTATTTTATCGCGAGAGTATTCGGAATGCGATCGACAAAAAAATTTCCGCTGCTTTTCATTTGCGATCAAAAAAGCAAAGAAATGTCCTCTCACTCGAATATAAGAAGTGCGAGCATTGCTGATGTCCGCCGATGCAAGTAATCCATTCGCGATCACTCACAACAGCTTATCGCGATAAACTTATCGCGAAAAATTTTCAACGACGTTGTATGGGAGATATTTTTCGCGTTTGTTTTGGTTATGCATTTTGTTATGCATACAGCATACATACATATGTACATATTTATGTGTATGTATGTAAGTAATGCAAGCAAATGCTTTTCGGTTGGAAGAAATGTAGGAATATGCACAAATATATGAATTATGGTGGTAATATATATGTATGTGCATATAAATTACATACATGCAGACGTGTAGTTAAAGTATATTCCAAGCGTACACTTTTAAGTATAATGGAATATCTGCATGTTATCTTATTATAATGATTGCGTTTATTTATTATATCCAAAAAGTGGAACTTAGTGGGGATAATATTGACTAATTAGAAAAGTGCGCGTAGGTAGTGATTTTTTCTTCCGCCTTTCCCTAATACTAGGTTCCTATCCTAGCCTAGGTTTGTACAGGTATTTTTAATTAAATATTAAGTTAAAAAATATTTAAATTGCTTTATATAGAAGAAAAAAGTGATCACGGTGGTACAGAGAAANAAAAGTGCTGTGACTGGGTTTATGTAATTTAGAACTGTATTGATGATTACTAATAATAAAAGAAAGGCGCTTACACATCGATGGTTCTCTGCAATAACGACACAACTCAAAATTTCATATATTTCAGTAGAGCCAATTAAAGACTTTTTGTTTCGTAATTTAGCAATAATATGTCTTGGAACGTAATGATTCCGGATTATTTGCAGTCATATTGTAAGCTTTCAAATTATAAGATAGTCCCAAATTTTCACAAAAGAAAAAAGTGATTTTCTTCATAACTTTTTTGGATGACATCTTGACTGAACTTACTAATTCGGAATTTCTACTATTACTTATAGAGTAGGCTATTCATAAAGTCTGGGTTATGAAATAACAATTTTTTTTATTATAAGTTCCATAAATATAAGGAGACTTTTATTGTTTAATTTATTTTTTGCACATAAACTTGTTTCTTGAACTGCTTTTTCCAAAAAGTGAGGATGTCAAAATTTTAATAGATATCGGATGTACGGTAATTTTCCAAAGAGATCTCCTAATAGATAAGTTCATGAAAATTATTCCAAACGAAAACTTAAAATTGATAAAAAAAATAATAACTAAATNACTTGTATCTTGAACTTCTTTTTCCAAAAAGTGAGGATGTCAAAATTTCAATAGATATCGGATGTACGGTAATTTTCCAAAGAGATCTCCTAATAGATAAGTTCATGAAAATTATTCCAAACGAAAACTTAAAATTGATAAAAAAAATAATAACTAAATTTAACTAATTTATGTTAGAGGTTGAAGTTTATCCGCTGTAAGTATGAAATCTGCAGCTATGTGTTTCCATTGTCACTTTTTCATCGCCATATCAACTACCTGCCAATTCAGAAGATTGTGACGTTTCATGCTACCATACGCAATATCTTAAATCCTTCAAATTTTATTATTAACCCCTTTTTTTTGTTTAAAAACATTTCTTCTTAGATTCGAAACTTGATCAAGCAAAATTGCCTTTATTTTTGACTAAGGGATGCTCAATAAGCTCATTATTGTAGTTCTCATTTGCATACATAACAATAAATTATTAATTTTTGTTTCACACCAACTCCAATATTGAATAGTAAAATATATTTTAATCTTACCCAAATAAACAACGATTTAGTTCAATGGTCAA
>NW_016161363.1:4896-26641 GCF_001687245.7 Rhagoletis zephyria
GCATCCACTCAAACAAGTAATTATTTACTTTTCAACATGCATTAGCAGAGTGCACTTCTCTTTTGTTTACAATTTGGTTGTCAAACACACTACATCGCATCTTTTGACACATTTACCAGAATTTACCACCAAAAAATCGTCGGACTAAAACTGGTAGCTTCTGACAAATAGATGACCTTACCTACTCTCTTATTTGTCCTCTCAGTTGCCAGGAAACCAAGTACGATTTCCGGTAAAATCTGGAAATTCTGGTAAAAAATGGTAATTTCATGCGGGTTCACAACTAAATAATATTGGGAATACTTTTGAGGTGTTTGAAGGGGGTAAAAAATATGTTCACTAAAATTTTATTAACCTAAATGTAAAGCTTATGCGAAGTAGTTATCTATTTAATGTAATGTGTATATTTAAAACGTAAATGTTAATACAACTGTTTTATATATAATCCCAAACTTATGATATAAAATCCCCTCCACCAAAAAACTTAAATTGGGTAACACCGGTTCGAATTTTTACAATTGAGCAATTGTCAAAAATCTTTGAACTAATGATTGGTACTGAATTAAGGAATGCACACACATAAAAGATTGCAGCCTTTTCAATACTCATTCAGTGTTAAACCTTTTTTTGATTGGACATTGGTTTTTTCAATCTTGCTATGAATATGTTGATGTGTGAATTCATAACTGCTTTGAGTGAATGGAAAATTAAAACCTTATAAACCTCAATCTTAAGCGAAGAATAAGTAATGAAAACTGGATAGAAAAAAATTGTTGATTTAAAATTGAAAATGATTTCACACTTACACAGCTCTGGTATGTATCACTAACGCATTTCTTTTTCGAATCGTATTACCGAGCAGCCTCTTTTTTTTTTTGAAAAATAATATAAATCGTATGCTGCGAATGCCGAATTATACTAAAGCTAGCCTTTGACATAAGCTACTAGTCCATATGAACACAGATATGTATGTATATAAAAATGAAGCAAATTATTACATCACAATATTTTATATATTTATTTTCTTCAATTTACAATTTTGAGAAGTGGAGAATATAAAAATTGAATTTTGTTATCAATAGATTCGATAACGATTTTTTTGACAATTTTGTATGTGTGCAATTTTGTAGTGTGAATTAAGTACCTACAATTATGGCGTAATTCCTCGGAAACGCGAAAAAAACATCTTCCATACAACGTCCTAAAAAGTTTTCAGGATAAGATATTGTGAGTGATCGCGATTGGACCACCCGCATCGTTTATCTCATTTAGTTAGGTGCACACAAAAAGTTCCTACAAAATAAAATTTTCGGAAGGACGTACTACGTATTTACGAAATATCTGGTGTTCAGGGAAATACTAAACCACACAACTCCGCACTTAGGGAAATGCAGTTTGAAGGATAAAGCACTACCTGCTACAACTCTAAAACGAACGAAATCATGTGCTCTATCTCCGTAAATATTTCTAAAGCACACTAATTATTAGTGGAAAATAAACATAGGTAGAAAGCTGCTGCAATATTGCATATGCATACTTCAGGCTAAAAAGGCTCACATGTTGAATTTTTCCGTCTTTGCAAGGTCGTAGTAAAACCAATGGTTAGTAATTACTTGATTCTGCTGCAAAATTTTTGCTCATTCTGCGCTACTTTTCAGTAAATAACTATGCACGTATGTATGTATGTATATAAGTACATGCATATAGAAGATACACATGTGTTCATGGGTATGAAATGCAGACCTTCCTTTTATTGAGTTTTCTTCTAAAGGTGTTCTTACACGATATGTATTTGCATCTGTAAATGTGACTTTTTCAATACATATGTAATTGCGTATGTCTGTCAAATTCACAGTCTTTATTTAAATATTTAAAAATACGATCTTTGAAAACGAAATAACCCACTAGAACTTTAAGGGAGACCTCCCAATGTGAGGAATAAAAGAGTACTCCCTTTGGCCTGATTTCGGAGCAATAGGAGCGATTTGTCGGTTTTGACCTCCTTTATAACTCGCGAAAACTCCCAGAGGCATGATTTTGGAGAAATAAACGATTTTTGTCGATTTTGTACTCCTTTATTACTCGTCTAGGAGCCAAGCGGGAGATCTCCCAAGTGAGAAATAAAAGAACACTCCTTGAGTCATGATTTCGGAGCAACAACTGAGATTTGTCGGTTTTGTACTCCATTATTTCTCGCTTAGGAGCAAAAAGCGATGTCTCCTAAGAGAGTAATCGAAGAGTATTCCTTTTGATTGATAGGGGAGCTATAGGCACCTCGTTCAAAAGAAATTTTGTTATTGGAAAAATTTATCATAAAGAAAACTAAAGAAAATAATTCATATAGAAACAATATAAGGAAGATGCATTAATTTAATGTCGATAGTACACATTTAAATGTACGTCCGCCGGTATGTATTGCAACTTCTGTTTAAATTAATTAAATGTTGTATTATATGCCGCTAAATACTTTTCATATTAGCAAATAAGTGTCAGAATGTACGTATGACCACCTGGTTTTAACGTTCATATAATGCCGGTCCATAGCTTTTACTGGGGGACATAGATATCACATGGGCAAAGTATACTTCACATTGATCGTTAAAACAAGAAAGTTTTATACACTCTCCCTATTTGCGTGAGAGCCTGAACATCCAAGCATCCCTGACACCCAGGAAATCATGTAATTAAAACGGTAAGTATTATTATTCTGTTTTACTTTGAATGCATTTGCGGGCAATAGAATTCCAATATTAATCAAAAATTTAATAAGTATTATATATGTATGTTTTGTCTGATCTCGTACTTATAGGTATCTGTTAAGATCTTTTAACACTGTATATGTACATGCATGTGATTAAAAAATTAAATAAATGGATTGCGTAAATAGCAAAATCTTTTAGCTAATATATGGGGCAATGAAAAGCTCTTTTATTACTCGTACAGGAGGCTTTCGGGATGCCTCTGGTGGGAGCCCTTACCGCCAAAATAACGTAAGCGACATTTTTTTCCAAATTTTATTTTTGATGCAGAAATGCATTTAGATGCTCATTCCTCTGCATCAAAAAGAAAATTTTGAAAAAAATGTCGCTTACGTTATTTTGGCGGTTAGGGCTCGATATCATGCATAAGAGATCAGACTTGACGAATTTTTACATCAACTGTGAGTAATCAGCAATGATATGAAAACATATCAGACTTAATGTGTCTTGAGTAGGGCAACCCAAAATATGTTCGGGCATGTTTTTGTCAGGAAGGTTAGCAACACGCTGATGAAATGCTGAAACGTTTTTCCAAAAAATATAAAGTTTGAGTTATATTTATTAGAGCATATGTAGCGCGTAGGGCATTCAATCCCGAAGCATTTTAACAATCCCGGGATTTCGGGATATAAAAATTCAAATCCCGGTATCCCGAGATTTTTCGGGATTTCAGCTCCATAATAACTTTTTGAATTTTACAGTAGGTTCGCCTTTTTCAATCCACACAGATTCATTGTCAACACATTTGGTCTTAGGGGAGCATAATGCTCCTTAGTAAAAGAGTATGTAATTTGATGTTTAAATATTTTTCATTCTAAAATATCTATATTATTTCTCGAAACCATTTACTCATATTTACAGAAATCCTTTTCCAAAAAAGGCCAACAAAGTAAAATGAAGAACAATTCTGCCACACTGTAAAAGCTTGTTGTGTTTTGAATTGCTACCAGATTTTTCGTTATTACACAGTTCTTGCACAAAATATTTGAACAAGTACAGTTATTCAGGCAGTTCCTGAAATTCACTTCCAAGTGAAAATGACTCAAGTTCACTTTGAATCCAAATTTTAGTGTTCTGTATTTCTCGTGTTTTAAGTAAAATAAATATTTTTTTTCGTTTTCAACACCTCTTTCATTCTGTAAATGAATCAGTAAAAATCTCGGGATCCCGGAGCTGTAATCCCGGGATTTCGGGACATGGAAAAGTGTCCAGGATCCCGGAATCCCGGGATTCTGGATCCCGGGATTGAATGCCCTAGTAGCGCGGGCCTTTTGTGCATATTGCGAGTGTATAAGTGTGCACTTCCGTCCAAGCTACAACTTCCTACCAGACTTAGTTAACAAACGGTGCGGAACCTTGCTAGCTCTGCGATTCGATAATGCAGTGTGGTATGTATGTGTGAATGTTTGTATCTTTCGCAGTGGAGTGATTATGTAAGCAAAGTGTATGCGTGACTATTAGGGCATGAGTGACTTCTTCGGCTGAGTCATCTCCTATAAAAACCGCGGAGGTAGCTCGAAGTAGTCATTAGAAAGTGGTGATTTTATATCAAGTGTCGCGAGTGCTCGAAGTTTGGGAAAGTTTAATAGTGCGGTAAATAGCTCGGTATATAGTGGAGTGAATATATGTACATGTGTATATACGCATATATACATACGAACGTATATATAACAAAGTGCAAAAAGCGGGTTTTGAAAGCACCGTAACTTGCACCGACCAGTAGCGAATCTAGCGGTTACTAACAAACGGAATTCGAGGTAAGAAAAAATTCTCGCATTGAAATGTCTTGAGCCTAATCCAGGGCACCAAGAAATTTCTAGTGGCTTGCCTACATATATACATGCATATATACGGATGAGTACTTGCACTTTAATGCACTCATGTATGTTCATGCATATGTGCGCGCAGGCGCAGGCGCAGGTGCATATGTTTGTATGTATGTATGGATGAAGGTTGGTTGCTATACAAAAATGCTCACCCGAACGCGAAGCTTAAGCTACGTTACTAATAACCATTTGTTTAACTTTTCTTTCAGGTCGCCAGCACCTATGTAAGTGCAAAAGGACCTCGATAATTTTGAGATTGACCTAGGAGCAACAAGACACATAACCACATGCACCCACACATTACATCCTAGCCAACATACTCATACACTACAGCATATTTATTTACATAGATAATACAATTGGATCAACACCCATACGCACCCCCACTTATCTATTACACCGAGATTGACACACACACGGGTTAAAACAATTAACATCCACACGCACTACAGATTGCATCTCACACCTGGATCAACACCCACACGCACCACCGTAAACACGTATCCACAATCAGTACACATCCATCAACACATGTATGTATATACGCATGCCTTAAATCTATCGTCCGTCTGCTGATATCAGTTAACAGAACACGTCAAACAGCTGTTCCTGGTACATAGAGTGGACCAGGTCAACGGCTGCTGATCTGCGAATATACATAAGGGTTTGCAGACTCAACGACAGCCGGTTGGAAGTGAACATATAGCAGCGAGGGAGAATAAGCAGGAGCAGAGCCTGAGGGAAACGAAACAAGTGCAGCAATCGTTCTGTCGGCATCGACGCTACTCGCTGCAGCACCAGCATCACCGGCGAAGAGAGGCGAAGAGAGGCAAAGCAGCGGCCCGTCTTTACTAGCTGTTTGCCTTCTCCTTTTTTTTACCAACATACATATAAATTGTTGTTAGGGTTTCTCATAGTTTAGTTTCTTTTACTTATGCTTGAAACACAATACCCGGCGAACGGCAAATTTCGCCCAGCAGAGCGATGCCGACGACCAACTTTCGCCCAGCTAATTCGCTTACTGAAACACAAATAGAGCGGTATCGAGCGGTTCGAATGCTGTCAGCTGATAAGGTGACCGTGTTTCAAGAAGGAAGCTTTTACAACGAAGAGGGAAAATACCAGAAAGAAGAAGTTTAAAATATAGAAATAGTTTTTAAATATATCTACTAGTAAACTTACGTTTTACTAGATTAATCTCTGATAGAAAAATATAAGGTATATTATTTTACTTTTAAACAAAAATTACGATAACTTTTAAAGTATGGTCATCATGGCCTTTTTTTGTCGTTGCCGTTGACCGCGGCGATAGAAATAAATCTATCGTCGCGAACAGTCGTCAAGCAAACTTCGTCGTTTGCTTTGATTGTGCGAACGACCATGGCTTTGAAACACAAGGATATGCAGACGATCTGGTAATTTGTGTAACAGGGCTGCAAGACGAAACGATCTCCAACCGCATGCAACAAGCCCTGCGCATTACGCAAAGATGGTGTGACACCAAAGGATTATCCATTAATCCTACTAAATCTATTCTGGTTCCGTTTACCCGGAGGAAAAAGTTATCCATGACAGAATTGACTCTGGGCGGCACTAGAATAGGGCTCTCAAATGAAGCAAAATACCTGGGGGTGTGGCTAGATAAGACACTCACCTGGAATGTACATTTGGATGCAACCGTAAACAAGGCAATGAGAGCCTTCTTCGCATGCAAGCGACTTTACGGGAAGACATGGGGACTCTCCCCCAAAATGACTTACTGGTCATTCAACACAGTTGTGAAGCCGATAGTCTCCTATGCATCCTTGGCATGGTGGACAAAAGCGACACAAAGAACTGCTAGCGCAAAACTAANCATTTTTGGCATAATTCGTGGTATGCAGAGCACCAACCAATAGCCTTTTGTTTCTTAAATTACGCGGGGGATTATATAATACGAGCATTTTATAAATAAATATAATGAAGGAAGTAATCTCTTCTTTCCTTCAAAGACTGGAGACCCAGCTATTTCCGTCTGCCAATATAGGGAGGAACATAACCTTGCCAGGGCAACTTGCAAATAGCGAATTTGGTGAAAATATTTTGAACTCTTTCTATTTTGATCGAGTCCACTTCATAATATGGACTCCATATTATAGAACAGTATTCCATATGGCTTCTTACTAAAGGATTTTAAAGTTACCGGATCTCTGAACTCTTGAGTATTGCACTATGTATTACAATATAGTCAACGTGTTTTGTAAACGCGAGTTTGGAGTCAAAAATAATGCCCAAATCTTTTATTTCAGTGCTCCGCTTTATAACGCCACCATCTAATTTATAGTCAATAGGTATATCACTACTAGACTGCCTCGAGAACGTAACTACACAACATCTACCTATATTTAGGTTCAAACAGTTTAATGTACACCATTGCTGAAATTCATCTAGATCGAGCTAACGACAATTACAATCTGAGAGATCACGCACAACTGAAAAAAGTTTAACATCATCTGCAAACATCAGGCAGTTTCCAAAATTAAAACAGTTAGGCAAGTCGTTTATAAATAGAATAAACAAGAGTGGTCCACAATGCGTGACCTGTGGTAGGCCCTNTTGTTTCTTAAATTACGCGGGGGATTATATAATACGAGCATTTTATAAATAAATATAATGAAGGAAGTAATCTCTTCTTTCCTTCAAAGACTGGAGACCCAGCTATTTCCGTCTGCCAATATAGGGAGGAACATAACCTTGCCAGGGCAACTTGCAAATAGCGAATTTGGTGAAAATATTTTGAACTCTTTCTATTTTGATCGAGTCCACTTCATAATATGGACTCCATATTATAGAACAGTATTCCATATGGCTTCTTACTAAAGGATTTTAAAGTTACCGGATCTCTGAACTCTTGAGTATTGCACTATGTATTACAATATAGTCAACGTGTTTTGTAAACGCGAGTTTGGAGTCAAAAATAATGCCCAAATCTTTTATTTCAGTGCTCCGCTTTATAACGCCACCATCTAATTTATAGTCAATAGGTATATCACTACTAGACTGCCTCGAGAACGTAACTACACAACATCTACCTATATTTAGGTTCAAACAGTTTAATGTACACCATTGCTGAAATTCATCTAGATCGAGCTAACGACAATTACAATCTGAGAGATCACGCACAACTGAAAAAAGTTTAACATCATCTGCAAACATCAGGCAGTTTCCAAAATTAAAACAGTTAGGCAAGTCGTTTATAAATAGAATAAACAAGAGTGGTCCACAATGCGTGACCTGTGGTAGGCCCTACCATGCATTAACTGTCACTTGAGATGTTGTTGGCCCAATTTTCACAAGTAACTTTCTTTTCGTTAGACCCTCTTCTGTTCGCCCATCCATCAGCGCCAGACACTCGAAATTTTAATTCAAGTAGGAAGTAACAATATTTAAATTTAAAACTAATTTAATAATGAAATAAGTAGAATTATAATCTGAATTGGCAAGGCGAATGCCTAACGCTGACGAGATGACATGATAATATTAGTAGCCTCATGGCTCTTACGGGCAGTAGCGCCGGCGTTTCCAGACGCGTCGGCGTCGCCGCCGCCGCCGATTATTTTTGAAGTTGACCACGCCGCCACCGCAAAGCCTGTCGGCGTAAACCTCTACTATGGATGCCACTATCCAATTCTCGAGATAATTATTTTTTCTATGGATAACTTTTCGAGATATTTGCAATTTACCGTTATCCAGCTTGAAAAAATAGTGGTTTCACTTAATCACGTATATATTACGAACCAATTGAATAATCGTAAATACGTGATACGGGAAATGAAAGCAAATAAAACTCCATAAAACGTATATACATCACTTTTCGATAGCACTAATAGTTTCTGAGAAATTAATGAATAATTTCTGACACCTCTTGTTTTCGATGCAAAGACTCTACCTACTCAGGTGTACGTGCAGTGATCCGACTTCTACCACATTGTGGTAGATCTACCACTTTTTGGAGCATCCACCACATCTACCACACAAGGTCTGAAATCTACCACATATTCGCATTTTTGAGTAGTTATAATTTAGCTCCACATGATTTTCTTTATTTGTTTAATTTTAAGAGCAAAAATTGTCCAACACTTAACACTATGTGATAACAAGTAGGGCCACGATATCGAATAGAAAGTATCGACATAGTACTCATTTAAAGTATCGCTGGCAAAATAAATAAATGAAAATACTCGATATTCCAAATATCGATAAAAATTTCAAAAAATTAAATCTGAATATTGGTCTCATTTTTTATTAAAGAATTAACACTATGCACTTTAATAAGTACATCACTGAATGCTCGCCACATACCAACCTAAGATAGTACACATTTCTGCGCTTTAAAGCGCAAAATATATCCATATTTCTTTACATAGATATTCCAAAGTAAGTAAGGTTATAGTACGACATAGATTTGCAAGAAATGGAACCCTAGCTAAGGCTAAAATTCATGTTTTATTTGCATCAAAAATTTGTTTAAAAACAATGTTAACAACAAAACTTTCAATAGAAATTTTAGTAAGGTAACATCACGTCAGATACTTCGGCTGATAAAAAAGCAGGACAGATTTTTACATTTTGGAATTTGGAAAATCAACTTTAAATATTTCAAATATTACTATAATTAGTTTTAAGGTATCCACACACCTATGCGATTCTGTCGGTGCGAATCTGTTCCGACAAAAATTACAACAATGCCGACCATAGTTTTAAATGAGGAACCACACACTTATGCGATTTTGCTGCAGCGATTTATTCGAACATGCACAGTTCTTCTTTTCGTCGTGCCGAAATCGCAAACTGCCGCGTTTTGAGAACGAAAAAGGTCAATAGAAGGATTTTACAATGTTAAAATAAAATTTAACGTAAAAAAGAAACATATTTGATGTAGAAAAGTTAAGAATTTTATTTTTGTTGAAAAGTATTTTTTATTTGTCTATAAATTGACAGTTTTTACTGCGATAAAATCGCACAGATGTGTGCGTTCTTGCGTTTTCGAAGCAGTAACGCCTGTAGCATCAAAAACGGTGCGGATTCGTTGGGACAGAATCGCGTAGGTGTGGTGATACCTTTATACAAATAGTCTTGCCCAATTCCCAGAGTTTTAAACTTTGACGCATTCTTTTTGTTTTCTAATATTTTTTCATACAAAGGTATCATTAACTTTGTAATGTACATTTACGATTCGATACGATACAAGAGTTCTGGTACTCGATTCCAAAAAATATCGTTTGAAAGCTTTCGAGTAAAAAGTATCGGTATCGAAAGGCAAACATATCGAAATGGAATGATAGTATACAAGATTTCGTATTCCCGGCGGCGATGACATTTCTCAAGTAAAAGTAAACAAAGCCGAATGGGAGGAGAAAAGAAACTGTCAAATATTGAATTTTCTCAATTTCTCAATATTAAATTTTTCGTCGGGAAACGTGATCTTATTGTGTTAAATTGCAAAATATATGATTTATAAAAAGAACGTATAAAGGAAATGTAAAAAAATTGGCAATTTTTGTGAAAGTATTAGCACATTACAGTGCATCTAAAGTTTTTAAGGCGTTTTTACTTTTACTTGAGGATTGTCAAACTCGGCAGAACCCAAGTTACAAATTTTTTCTAAAGATTCGAATTAAAAAGTTTTCAGTTTAGGTCAAACCACGCAGATGTTTTTTAATTTTTGTAAAAAGTTTGATCCGAAGCCTGAGATCTACCACATTTTTTCTAAATTTACCACATTTTTTTTCCAGATTCTACCACACAAAATTTTTATTAAGCCCGATCACTGTGTACGTGGCGTATGAGTAACACTCTTTTCTGCTCATATTTCATACAAGAAATCCTTGCGCATTTTCATTTCACCAATCATTATTTTTAACAACGACTTCCAAAAAAGAAGGAGGTTATCAGTTCGTCGGAATATTTTTTTTTATGTATGTTACCGCATAACTTTGGACCACGTCAACCGATTTCCATAATTCTTTTTGCGTCGGTAAGGTAGTGTCTCAGAGGTGGTCTGGTTTAGATTCGATCATTGGATCATGAAATATATATATATATTTTTTTAAGTCGGTTTTTTTGCTAAAAATTACTTGTCTTATTTATCTATCGATTTTCTTCATTGGTAGCTTAGTTTTTTTCCAAAGGAACAGGCTTAACACAGGTACAAAATATTTACACAGAAACTGTTATTTTTTTGACTTTTTTCCCTGTTAAAGTTTGAATTTTTTGCATTTTTCCAACAAAAAAACAAAAAATCTGGAAAGGTTAATTAATTTCTGAGAAACTATCAGGTCTATCGAAAAGTGATGTATATACGGTTTATAGAGAATTTTATTTTCTTTCATCTACTGTACCTCACATTACGATTATTTGATTGGTTCGTAAGATACACTTGATTAAGTGGAACCATTCTTTTTTTAAGCTGTATAACGGTAAATTGCAAATATCTCGAAAACGTATCCATACAAAAATAAATTAACTCGATTTTTGCAATCAGCGAGCGATTGTACATACAAGTTGGATAGTGGCGTCTGGAGAACAAAATTAAAATTAAAATTTGTGATCCAGTGTAATTATTGAAAGAAAGTTATAAAAACTATCAGCTTTTTGTGTTCGCGTACTCAAAAGACTAGCAAAGTAGGGGAAATCGAGAGAGCAAAATGACATTTCATTTCGAGGGAAAGCTGCTAGTTTCTGCTGGTAAAATTGTTGCCAAAAGCAATTTGCCAACTAGAAAACAGCTGATCAAAAACGCCTGTTTTGAATTTACACAAATCTCTAAATTGCATTTGGTGGTTTGGAAGTTAAAATAGTAAAATGCGACTAATTAAACTTGTAAGAAGTAAGTAAGTAANACATTTTTTTTCCAGATTCTACCACACAAAATTTTTATTAAGCCCGATCACTGTGTACGTGGCGTATGAGTAACACTCTTTTCTGCTCATATTTCATACAAGAAATCCTTGCGCATTTTCATTTCACCAATCATTATTTTTAACAACGACTTCCAAAAAAGAAGGAGGTTATCAGTTCGTCGGAATATTTTTTTTTATGTATGTTACCGCATAACTTTGGACCACGTCAACCGATTTCCATAATTCTTTTTGCGTCGGTAAGGTAGTGTCTCAGAGGTGGTCTGGTTTAGATTCGATCATTGGATCATGAAATATATATATATATTTTTTTAAGTCGGTTTTTTTGCTAAAAATTACTTGTCTTATTTATCTATCGATTTTCTTCATTGGTAGCTTAGTTTTTTTCCAAAGGAACAGGCTTAACACAGGTACAAAATATTTACACAGAAACTGTTATTTTTTTGACTTTTTTCCCTGTTAAAGTTTGAATTTTTTGCATTTTTCCAACAAAAAAACAAAAAATCTGGAAAGGTTAATTAATTTCTGAGAAACTATCAGGTCTATCGAAAAGTGATGTATATACGGTTTATAGAGAATTTTATTTTCTTTCATCTACTGTACCTCACATTACGATTATTTGATTGGTTCGTAAGATACACTTGATTAAGTGGAACCATTCTTTTTTTAAGCTGTATAACGGTAAATTGCAAATATCTCGAAAACGTATCCATACAAAAATAAATTAACTCGATTTTTGCAATCAGCGAGCGATTGTACATACAAGTTGGATAGTGGCGTCTGGAGAACAAAATTAAAATTAAAATTTGTGATCCAGTGTAATTATTGAAAGAAAGTTATAAAAACTATCAGCTTTTTGTGTTCGCGTACTCAAAAGACTAGCAAAGTAGGGGAAATCGAGAGAGCAAAATGACATTTCATTTCGAGGGAAAGCTGCTAGTTTCTGCTGGTAAAATTGTTGCCAAAAGCAATTTGCCAACTAGAAAACAGCTGATCAAAAACGCCTGTTTTGAATTTACACAAATCTCTAAATTGCATTTGGTGGTTTGGAAGTTAAAATAGTAAAATGCGACTAATTAAACTTGTAAGAAGTAAGTAAGTAATCGTTTAGTCAGTGAACTGTGTCAGGATAAGACTTCGGGATTTGTTTTCTTACTTTTCTAATTTTTATACTTTTGAATGTAAACAAAATTTCTATCAGCTGTTCGTCCAACTTGCAAATTTTTCAAATTTTCTGTTCGCATACTATTTTGGATATTTTTCTCTTGTGAGAGAACAGATGACATCTCGCCGGAATTTCGCTGTTGGGCATTTTTTGCTGGAGATTTTGAACGAACGTACCTATTGACTAACCAACATTTAACAGAACTATTACGAACGGCTTTAACTGACGTAAAACCAGATTTTAAAAATTTGGCCAAAGGATATTTCGAATTTTCTTTAATATCTATCTTACGTACATTAGAGTAATAATAAAATTAATGTTTTTCATTTCTAATAGTAGTTTTATTTAAAACTACATTTTTTGTGGCTCTTTGTAGCATTTAGAATTTGCATGTGGCTCTTTTCGGCCGCGTCTTTGCCCACCCCTGGCATATGCCTTGCTTTGAAGTAGAGTTACTGGTTAGGTTATGGAAATAACTATGAAATAAATTTGAGATCGGAGCAGATCTATTGAAGGGAATGTGAGTTTCCTGCAGGGAAACTATGGTAGGGGATACATCTTTAATTAAAAGTTTTAATTCATTCAAATTGTTATACAGTCCGTGGATATTCCATTGAAGTATATTAAAGGTCATCGATAGGTTTACTAATGTTACTAATCATCATATCTGATCTTTCGCTTTCAGAGTCAAAAGTCAATCGGGTTGGAGAAGAGAAATAGCGGTTTTGGTTTAGGATTTCCTGGGTTAAGCGAGTAATAGGCGAGGATAATGCAGAGTTAGAAGTCGGTTGTAATCTGGAAGGATTGTTTGCAGAAGTTGTTAGAATAATGGAAGTTGAATGTTGAAATACGTTGGATAATTGACTTGATGGAAGGGAGGGAGTAGATGGAAGGAAGTTCGTTTGATTATTGGTATTTACGGTTTTACGGAGATTTTCGCTTGTACTCGAAGTGCTTTGTTCTTGCTGGAGCAGTATTGTGTTCTTGCCGGTGTTTGTTTTTGTTACTGGTTTATTGTTAACTAGCCGGCCACGGATACGCGAGGCTTCGCCACGCGCTGAATGTATGCATATGTATGTACATTTACATATTTGGAGAAAGAAATCATATGTCATCATGTACTTCGTTTATTATATACATAAAAAATCTTGGCTAAATCCTTTCAGTAGCGTGGTTAAAATATCTCGCCTTTCCTTCATACTATGTATAGAAGATAGTAATTTTAAATAGGTGCCAACCCTACTCATAAAAATAATACATTATTGCACATCCAGAGGCTAAGTCTTTTCATTTGACAGTGACGGTACATAACTGACGCCTACGCTTATTAGAATTAAATATAGTAATTTTCTTAGCAGGTGGCAATCCTATTATTAAAATTCTAAATTAAAAGGGTCACTCTCCTATCGATACAAAATATATTAGAGAAAATCTCGTCAAAATCCGTTCAGTAGTTTTCGAGGTTACCGCGTACAAAGAATCTCGACTTTCCAGTATACTATGTATAGATGATTTTATTGCTGAATGCGACACCGGCGAAAGAAAAGTGCGATGAGGAAGTGGGTATTTGAGAAGAGTAGAACTCTCTCGCTTGCTTAAATGAGCACTTACGTTGGGTTTTTTATTTTAGTATTTTTTTTCGCTGCAAAAATTTAGGACATTTTTTGGAATTAGATGGATGCTCTTCGTCGCAGTTTGCGCATCTTATGCGTGGGGAGGCTGCAAACTTGGCACAATGGAGCATTTTTGTAAGGTTTTTTAGTATGGCCTAAATACTGGCAAGACTTACAACCGTTGGATTCAGGAAATATTCCCTCACCTTAACTTTATACCAAGATATGTTGATGGCTTCTGGAATTCTGAATGCATCAAAAGTAAGGAGGATAACCCCATTTGGGGTTACTTTATGGTCAATTATCCTTGTGAATTTGAAACAACTTACTACACCCTCAGTTGATAATTCCTTTACAATTTCCTCATCAGGAAGAGATTTCAGAAAATGGGCGAAGACTGTCCTTTTCACAAAATTGAGGTTGTCGTGGTATTTGCATGTGATATCGCATATACCTGCAAGTTGCTTGGCGGCTATGAATTATTCTGCAGTATGCTTGTCTTTGACCAGTAGAAGACTTCCCTCTCAAAGCTCTGAAATTTTTTCTATGTTTTTGCTTATTACGTTTGGTGATATTTGTACTGCGAAACATGAATAATGAGAGAGGGGTTCCTGGTGATTAGTAGAAGAAACAACAATGTATTTCGGGATGGATATTGTTTTGTTAAGATCCGGAAGATCTGGAATATCATCGAATTTTTTTTGGACGTTTCTTCTTACGTTTGGGGGAGGACGCAAAGGCAGCGAACCTATTGACCCCTAAATTATGCGCCCCAGGGGCCATGGTGGGTCTAAATTTACTAGAATCAAATTAAGCACGTGGTACACTTGCCAAATAAGACAAGTAGAAAAATTAAACGTATGAAGATTGTTGTTGGGATATAACTGAACCGCGAATGAATATACACAGAAAACACTATCGAAATACAACCGTATGCTGCGAGAGTTAGTCGATGACTGCTATTTTATATTTCGTTTATATACATATAAGTTATCACTAGACACTTCAGCTGAGCTTCAACAGCAACGATTCCCATTAAGTCGTGGGAAACCGTTTATGCTGGCATTGCATATCGAAAACCTGCAGTCTCCAGCATCGGAAGCATTTACTTCAACTTAGCAATTGGCACTTTAATATCGTGGGAGTACGTTTATGCTGGCATGCAGAAGGAACACCTGCCTAGAAGATAGAAATTCCACAATAACATCACATCATCCTCTGCTACGCTATTGGCAGCTACGAATACAGCAGCAACGGGCAGTATAGGTTAGGATAAGGTATTTGTAGCAATTATGATTTAGTCTTTTCACGAAGCTCACCAAGTGCAGTACGCGAAACATTCGAAAGAATTAATTGAAATTGTGCCGCGAAGGCGAACCAATTAAAAAAATAATTGTTAGGAATAAAGCCATCTGAACAAAGGACGAGAGGCAGCGAACAAGGATTAAAGCCAAAGGACGAGAGGCAGCGAACATGTAATAAAACCATCTAGACAAACCTCAACAAAGAACGAGATCACAAAATTATTAGTTAAGGAAAATGTTAGTGATTGTTCGTTCATTTAATTAAATAAATTAAATTTATCAAAACTTGTGTGGATGAGTGATATCGATCACATAACTGAAAAATTCGAAGAATTAAAATTAAGAGTTATACAAAGGAAAGTAAATATGCATGCTCCAGAGCTGCAAGGATTATACAATCCGCTGTGATGCAGCTTTGGACGTTCAAAGGAGCGAGTTTGAAAGAAGGTTACAGGAAGTGACAAAGATAATTTCTGCTGTAGATATACGTACTACAGAACTTAAGACGTACGAGGACGTTACAATAGTTTAGGACATTGTTAAATCTATACCCGAGTTTGAAGGCAAACAGGAACAATATGTATCGTGGCGGCAAGCGGCGCATTCTGATTATATACCATTTGAAAAATACGATGGTAGTTCGCGCCACTATCAGGCTTTAGGTATCAGAAAAAAAGTTAGAGGTGCTGCCGATGCAGTATTAGCTTCCTTTAATACTGCTCTAAATTTTAAAGCCATTGTAGCGAGATTAGATTTTGCTTACGCCGACAAAAGGCCTATATATTTGATTGAGCAGGAGCTTAGCACATTGCACCAAGGGAACTTCACAGTTCTACAATATTACGATGAAATTGAAAAAAAGCTTACATTACTGACAAACAAGACGATAATGACATACGAAGGCGAACTGGTTAGATGCGCTGCTGGTTTTTGTATCGCGGTTAAAGAAACCCCTGGGCGACGTCTTATTTGCATCGCGGCCAAAGGATTTACCTGCCGCCTTATCCTTGGCTCAGGAAGTTTAGTCAAATCACGAGAGGTATATGTTTGCGAATTTTGCAAGAAGCTCTGAAAGTAGAGTTCAAACGCAGGAATCTAATATGCGTAGTCAAACGCAGAATAAAACTAATAATGAACGTGTTTATAATATACCGTCTCAGGGTAAAAATCCTTATTATACCCGGCGTCAGGACTCAAATAACTTACAACCGGTAGAAAAAATGGATGTCGATCCCACGTCTTCACGACTCAGACGGTCGACAAATTATGTACAGCAAAACGCTAGTAATATTAATAATAATAATAACTTAAACCAAGGACACAAACGACCATAGGGTTCCGAAAGGAATTCAGAACTAAGACGACAGAGAATCAATAAAATTTCACGGGAAAACTTTAAAGATAATGAAGAAAATTCGGACTACAAAAAGTTAGCGGAGTCGAAAGTAGCTGAGGCAGAAACCTCCGATATAGAGTCCATAAATTTTTTAGAGGAAGGTCCCTGCTGCCGTTTCTACGACAAACAATAGCAGGGAGGTCTTATAAATTTCTAATAGATACTGGGGCTTCTAAGAATTACACTAAGCTCTAAAAGGAATAGGAAACGTTGTACCAGTAGAGCCTTTTCAAGTAAAATCAATACACGGATTCAATAATATTAAAGCCAAAACTGGTCAAAATGTCGTGTCCTAATTTTTTTACATGACTATATCGAGCTGTAACCGTATAGATACCTCCGGCTAACACTATTAGCTTGAGACAAAATTTGGCTGATTTGTTTAAAATAAAGTCTTTGTGAAAAAGTATTTTCTTGTAATTTTCGGTAGAATATATCCTTCTGCAAAAATTTTTGCGCAGTTTTTCAACTGTTTTTAATAGTAGTTTTTATGTTAGAACATTTTTATTTTTTCAAAGAAATAAAAAAGTGTTTATTTTTTATATCATTGAACTGTGATTTTGTTTCAATTATTTATACTTGTTAGCCATTACAAAAGACTGAAACCTAGTTTTATAAAATATAATAATCTATTACATGACTATATTCCTGGAATAAAGTGTGATTTATTTAAACAGTGACCTTTTCACACAAGTTTTTTTTTTTAATTTTTCCCAAAAATGTAAATACTTGTATTTCTAGAGATTCCCAATACATTTTTAAGTTAAGTTTATAATACATTAATTTCATTTAAAAAAAAATGCACTAACTTTGAGTTTTATTATTTTTCGTCTATATTTGTGTGCCATTAAAAATTGTTTGTGTTTTGTAACAAAGGAAACTAGTAATAATCCCCGAAATTCGGCGTGCTCTGTGGTCTAAAAAATCTGCAATTTCTTTATTCTAAAAACCACATGCATTGGTACTTAACTTTAACTTTGGTATTTTGGCAAGATCATGCTCTACTCAGTCCGTATACAAGTTAACACAGTCAATATTCTCTGTTCACAAAAATGCAGAAACAGCAAATTCACATTTTGTGCGAACGGAAGTGATCGCGACAAAATGTGAAGAACTCTTTTATTAATTTACTTACCTGTTCCATTTGCAAATTGATGACTAGCCAACATTAAATTACAACAATATTTAGCGGAAGCGATCGCGACGGAATATAAGCCGCCGCGACTTGCAATAACAAAATAAGTAAGAAATAACCCAATTATGATGAATTTAGCAAGTAAGCGATATTGTATAAAATTTCCATAAACAAAATACCGATTTAGCAAGTAAACAATTATATTGTAAACGAAAATCATTATATTAGCAAGTAAGCAATTTTTTATTATAAAAAGAATATTCAATAAAATAATACAGGTTCAGAGTGTAAACGGTAATCATTACTACAAGTTGTGTTTCCACTGGCGACCAGGCAATAACTGGCGCCCAACATAAATAATAAAGTACCTAAGTGTGGAAAAAACTTTATTAGAAATAAACAGGGATAAATCCTGAAAAGAATAAAGAACTTTACAAAAAACACTCGTTGATTGAGTTAATTATCAAAACTCAAAAAATTCAAAAGTGCAAAAGTAAAAACTTTATAGAAAGGGATAAAACCCTAAAAAGGATAAAGAACTTTACAAAAAACACTCGTTAGTTGAGTTAATTATCAAAACTCAAAAAATACAAAAGTGCAAAAGTAAAAACTTTATAGAAAGAGATAAAACCCTTAAAAGGATAAAAGAACTTTACAAAAAAACACTCGTTAATTGAGTTAGTTATCAAAACTCAAAAAATACAAAAGTGCAAAAGTAAAAACTTTATAGAAAGGTATAAAACCCTAAAAAGGATAAAGAACTTTACAAAAAACACTCGTTAATTGAGTTAATTATCAAAACTCAAAAAGTACGAAAGTGCAAAAATAAATAAAAAGGATCAAATATCCGTATTGTTCACTGATGAGACCACATTGAAGTACAATCGCCTGCAGCCGCCAACTACACTTACCTTGTAACGTGACACCACCTGTACCCAAGTAGGGAGATAAACCTCCAAAAAAGGACAAATCAGGACGTCCAAGTAATGACCAACGTAACGCTGTTCCTCATATATTTGTAAGTTACTGATATATTAAGAAACTGTCTTTATATATATAAAAAAATCACAACTAAATTATTGCTAATAAAAACGTTCACTATCGTAAAGCTTAAGATCATATATCTAAAAAGAAAAAATGGAAAATATTGAAAACGCAATAACACAGTTAACAGGCGCGCTCAATTTGCAAATCGAGCAGATGAGGGTTATGAGTAGCAGAATAGGTGAATTAGAGAACAGGATTAGTCCTCCTTCAGTAAATATCTCCGTACCCCTTGCGCCAGCAACAGAGGCAGAACTCAACGAAATGAGGAGGTTGCCAGACTGTGTAAAGGATTTGCAAATCTTTGACGGAAATCCGATTCAATATATTTCGTGGATCTCCAGTGTAGAATCCATTTTAAAAGATTACGAGGTAGTCAAAACCAGACCCATCTTTCGTGCTATAATGCAGCATATTAGAAATAAAATAAGAGGACCGGCGGATACCGCCCTAATCTCCTACAACGTATTTAATGATGACTGGGAAAAAATAAAAACCTGTCTCTCTTTACACTACGCAGACAAGCGTGATCTCAGAACCCTTGAGTACGAATTAACAACCCTAAGCCAGAGAAATTCTAGTGTAGACCAATTTTACGCCAGGATTAATTACCAACTATCACTCATAATAAATAAGATTAAGGCTCAGGTACATTCAGAGGAAGCTATAAGCGCTCTTATAGATAGCTACAGAAATAGGGCACTCGATGTTTTCGTTAGGGGAGTGCAAGGTGAACTCTCAAGGATGTTAATAATACAAAAACCGGAAACATTACCTGAAGCCTATGCTTCCTGCTTAGAGATACAAAACATGAACATAAGAAATCATTCGATTTACCCAAAAAACTCCAGCAATGCGAATTACAAAAAATATAATTATTCCGCAGTACCAAATTCATCAAACGAATTGAACGTTCGCGAAAAAAATAAAATATATAATTATAAAAACCAAAATAACGCTAGGCAAACTCAACCACAAGGACCACCCCCACGGCCAACACAGCCCAAACCCCCTGTCCCAATGGAGGTCGACCCATCATTGCATTCTCAAAAGGTTAATTATATAAACAGGCCAAACAGTGCACCCGCTACCAGGTCGCAGAATACCTCAAATATACCAAGGAAACAACCAAGACTATATAATATTGAGTCAGAAAATGAAGAGATTGATGAACAGGAGAATGGCGAGGAAATAAATTTTATGATAGGGGCCGATCAAGCCTTCCTTACATAAATTATCACATAAAAAATAATGGAATTCTAAGATTCCTAATTGATACTGGAGCTAACAAAAATTTCATTTCTGATAAAATTGCTTTAGGCTCCAGGAAGTTAGATAAACCATTTACTGTGCAATCTGCAGCCGGACAGGTACTGATAACTCACAAAGTAACTGGTCAATTTTTCAAAAATTTGGGCATCATGACTAAACTCGACTTTTTCGTATTGCCCAACCTTAAATCCTTCGACGGTTAATAGGGGACGACACTTTAAAACATTTGGGAGCTATAATTGATAGGAAGAATATTACGCTACGACTAAATGATACCGAAATTAAATTACAAGAAAAAACAGTTAGGCAAGTAAATACCCTAACCACTGCTACTAATGATATAGAAACTATTAAGCGGAAATACGCAGAAATTTTTGGTCCTGTTTCGGACAGCGGCACTATTGACACAAGTGTCCGCGCAGAAATTAAAACAACAACGGAGGAACCCGTTTACACAAAATCATACCCCTACCCAGCAAATCTTAGGGAAGAAGTAGATAAACAGATACAAGAGTTGCTAAGAGACGGCATAATTAGGCCTTCAAAAAGTCCTTACAACTCTCCCTTATGGGTAGTGCCGAAGAAGCCAGGCCCATCTGGGGAAAAAAGGTACAGGATAGTTATAGATTTTAAACGCTTAAATGCGGTAACTATTCCTGACACATATCCCATACCGGATATAAATAACACATTAGCAAGTTTAGGCAAATCCAAGTACTTCACCACACTCGATTTAACATCTGGATTTCACTAGATCAAAATGAAGGGAAAGGATTNTCAAAATGAAGGGAAAGGATATAAAGAAAACAGCGTTTTCAACGGCCAATGGTAAATATGAGTTTACCAGGTTACCGTTCGGACTTAGAAACGCGCCATCCATCTTCCAAAGGATGATTAATGATGTTCTGAAACCCTTAATTGGTAAAAGTTGTTACGTCTACATTGATGATATTATCATCGTAGGCAAAGATAAGGAAGAACATTTAAAGAATTTAGAACTTGTGTTTGAATTACTTCAAAAATCAGGACTAAAAGTCAGCTGCGAAAAATCGAAATTCCTCAGGACACATGTAGAATACTTAGGGCACGTTGTCACACAGGATGGAATCCTACCCGACCCTGAAAAAATTTCCTCTATAAAAAGGAAACTTGAAGGAACTAAAAAGCTTCCTAGGACTAGCTTCCTATTACAGAAGATTTATAAGGGATTTTGCGAAAGTTGCTAAGCCTCTCACAAACCTAACAAGAGGTATTTACGCCCAAACAAAAGCAAATCAATCTAAAAGGGTTAGCATTTCACTAAACAAAGAAGCCATGAAATCTTTTAATGAC
>NW_016161363.1:26863-45280 GCF_001687245.7 Rhagoletis zephyria
CCCTTGTTGCAGGAAATCTTTAAAGAATTCTTTTCGAGATTTAGAATTAGAATCACCCAGAGGGTAGTGAGCGATGTTGCTACCGATGAAGAGAAGTTCCTTATCATTAAAAAATAACACAAAAGAGCACATCGGAACGGGAGAGAAAATAAAGAACAAATATTGGAAAAAANTCATTACTACAAGTTGTGTTTCCACTGGCGACCAGGCAATAACTTACATAGCTGGCCATGCGTAAAGTAATCCCCTTGTTAGGGTCTGACCGTACATATTTATTGTTATTGCGAACGCTACCATAGTTTTGAATTGGCGGCGTTTAAACACACAGGGAAATGTTTGGGTCGCTGGCCTGTAAATTTATATGGGGTAGTAAAATTCATTTCCCTTGTGAATCACATGTCCATTAACTAACCCTTTATATGTAATATTTGTATTGCGTCATCCAAACAATTATATTGTAGTTCTTTAACTATTAAGCGAGACCATTAACTAACCCTTCATATGTATATATTTAGGTTGCGGCCTAACATCACAACTGCTCCGACTTTTAGTAGCAAGTAATGAGGTGCAACTCTCCTACTCCTACATTCTCCTGTGGATATTCAGAAACGACAGTAGATATCGACGCCATAGTAAACATTTACTTTTACGTACAACATATTAACCATATATTTATTAACTATTGTACAGTGCTTATTTTTTGAACCCGAAATTAATCGATCCTTCAAGTGGTTTTGATTAATTACTCAGAATCGGTAGTTAACTACAAAATTTCAGTACAAAAATCTTATCTTAATTTTTGAGTCCGGCGAGAGTTCTCTAACTCGCAAGAGAAAACTGAAATAATCAGATTCTCTGAAACGCATATATATGGAGAGTTCTCTCAGTTCGTCTGTCAGGAGATCTTTTTTAAGTTTTCTAGCTTTTTAAAATATACAAAATTGAAAATAAATTTACACTGTACAGAGACAAAACCAACATTTTTGTTTTGCAGATCTACCGCTGTATAGCTACCTAATTCGCACGAACGTAGCAATGAATTGCTCGATATGAAACAAAACCAGGGACGAAAGCGATTAAATGGAACTATTTTTTATTATCTCTTTTTCTTCTAATAGTAGTAATAGTAGATCGCTGGGAATAAGCGCCTTGTTTTAGAATAATATTTATGAATGTAGATAAATAAAAATGAGCGAAAAAAAATCTTTATTTCATTACATGTGGTCATTGTTGCTTAGCCACAAAATCCTTGTTATAAAATATAATAGAAGTTTTTTTTACTCTGTACTTACAATATTGCAGTCAATTAAAATCACGACAAATATTTTCCACTATCTCTGCTGCTTGAAAAAGTACCTACTTGACCGTTACTGTAAATTTTCTTACTAAACAAGCATATATTTCTTGAGAGGTAATTTAAGAAATTTTGGTAGAAGAAAATTTCTTTTTAATTTCTTGAACGTGATTTTATTTGAATTTTTCGTTTTAGTTAATGGCCGTATTCTTAAAAAATAAAGTAGGTTTAAAGCATGGTAGAAAAAAGAAGGTAGTTTCAATTAATGACATTAGCAGCCATGTTAGCCATTTGACTTTTGCTGCGATTTTGCCATTATCATCAAAATCTAGCTACCAGACTGAAAATTATAATATAATTTTTTTTCTGAAATAAACTAGACATAGCAAAAAACAAAATAATTTTGTAAAATAATAAAAAGACAAATGAGTTGCAAAATACCACTTTAAATCTGAAGTTAAAAANATTCATTTCCCTTGTGAATCACATGTCCATTAACTAACCCTTTATATGTAATATTTGTATTGCGTCATCCAAACAATTATATTGTAGTTCTTTAACTATTAAGCGAGACCATTAACTAACCCTTCATATGTATATATTTAGGTTGCGGCCTAACATCACAACTGCTCCGACTTTTAGTAGCAAGTAATGAGGTGCAACTCTCCTACTCCTACATTCTCCTGTGGATATTCAGAAACGACAGTAGATATCGACGCCATAGTAAACATTTACTTTTACGTACAACATATTAACCATATATTTATTAACTATTGTACAGTGCTTATTTTTTGAACCCGAAATTAATCGATCCTTCAAGTGGTTTTGATTAATTACTCAGAATCGGTAGTTAACTACAAAATTTCAGTACAAAAATCTTATCTTAATTTTTGAGTCCGGCGAGAGTTCTCTAACTCGCAAGAGAAAACTGAAATAATCAGATTCTCTGAAACGCATATATATGGAGAGTTCTCTCAGTTCGTCTGTCAGGAGATCTTTTTTAAGTTTTCTAGCTTTTTAAAATATACAAAATTGAAAATAAATTTACACTGTACAGAGACAAAACCAACATTTTTGTTTTGCAGATCTACCGCTGTATAGCTACCTAATTCGCACGAACGTAGCAATGAATTGCTCGATATGAAACAAAACCAGGGACGAAAGCGATTAAATGGAACTATTTTTTATTATCTCTTTTTCTTCTAATAGTAGTAATAGTAGATCGCTGGGAATAAGCGCCTTGTTTTAGAATAATATTTATGAATGTAGATAAATAAAAATGAGCGAAAAAAAATCTTTATTTCATTACATGTGGTCATTGTTGCTTAGCCACAAAATCCTTGTTATAAAATATAATAGAAGTTTTTTTTACTCTGTACTTACAATATTGCAGTCAATTAAAATCACGACAAATATTTTCCACTATCTCTGCTGCTTGAAAAAGTACCTACTTGACCGTTACTGTAAATTTTCTTACTAAACAAGCATATATTTCTTGAGAGGTAATTTAAGAAATTTTGGTAGAAGAAAATTTCTTTTTAATTTCTTGAACGTGATTTTATTTGAATTTTTCGTTTTAGTTAATGGCCGTATTCTTAAAAAATAAAGTAGGTTTAAAGCATGGTAGAAAAAAGAAGGTAGTTTCAATTAATGACATTAGCAGCCATGTTAGCCATTTGACTTTTGCTGCGATTTTGCCATTATCATCAAAATCTAGCTACCAGACTGAAAATTATAATATAATTTTTTTTCTGAAATAAACTAGACATAGCAAAAAACAAAATAATTTTGTAAAATAATAAAAAGACAAATGAGTTGCAAAATACCACTTTAAATCTGAAGTTAAAAAATAACAAAACTAATATGAAAATAAGAAGACCAGAAAAAATTACATCTTGATGGGTTTATTGAATTTATTAAGTAAAATCTTTTAATAATGTTGCATGCACATCGATTAATATCCAGTTTGGGGTTGGGGTGAGAAATACCATAAACGTAAGTAGGATGCCATTATCCATTGTATTTCGAAGTTAAATTGCATTATTTTTATGTACATATTTTCAATACATATGTATATCATGTACTAGACACCAAACAAGTCGTCTAAGAAGACTAAAATATTTACACTTAATAACTACGGAAAAAATCCCCATCTCGAAATTTACTGATTTATTTTTAAATATTAACAAATTTGCAACATGAACAAATTATGAAGCGTCGAAACCCCCAGTATCCATCAAAAGGTTGTTTATTGAAACTACCTTCATGTTTAACATGGTTTAAACAGCTTTATAGATTGATGTTTTCAATTTATAAACCTTTTTAAAGCTACTTTATTTTGTATGAATATGGCTATAAGTTTTAGGTAAAAATATTTATTCATAGAATAGTAAATATATTACGATTACTTTTTATACCGATGCTCAATTTGTCACTCCCGCCACAATTTAAGTTGAAAAATAAAAACTATAATTACAAAATAAGAAAGTAAAACCGTCCTAACTACATGCATACATACATAATTAGCAGAAAAACTACGATACGAATAAGTAGTACCTGATTTTAAAAGTTAAAAGATAACAAAACTAATATGAAAATAAGAACACCAGAAAAAATTACATCTTGATGGGTTTATTGAATTTATTAAATAAAATCTTTTAATAATGTTGCATGCACATAGATTAATTTCCAGTTTGGGGTTGGGGTGAGAAATACCATAAACGTAAGTAGGATGCCATTATCCATTGTATTTCGAAGTTAAATTGCATTCTTTTTATGTACATATTTACAATACATATGTATATCATGTACTAAACTTGTTTGGTGGCGTCTAAGAAGACTAAAATATTTACACTTAATAACTACGGAAAAAATCCCCATCTCGAAAATTGCTAATTTATTTTTAAATATTAACAAATTTGCAAATATAATAAGCCTTTCAGATTCATAATTGTAAGCGAAACGAAGCCAGTGAGCAATGGAGCTCATAAGACAAACACTTGTGAATACTTGCTCAACACAAGCTCACTAGCTCACAAGCCCGCGCTCTCTTCTTCATAACAATAAGTGAGCGCCATTCATACTTGCTTACTCTCCGTGATTATTTCGCTTGCTGCCCACTTACCCTACAAGAATTGTGTGATGGAAACTAACACATTCTCATTTATCTTACTAACACATTTGCAAATTTTGCGTTGGTTAAAAAGATACCATTAAATAAAGCCATAAGTTGGAGGAAGACGGAAGATCACATGTACACAAATGTTTACATCAGATTTTTCACACTCCCCTTTAGAATTTGATAGAAACTTGTAGGTAGCCAGTGACAGAAATCTCTATCAGTCTTGCCACTCAAATGATTTGTCAAATGATAGTCACTGTTCTTGCAGGGTAGTTTCTAGCAAGCAGCTCAACGTTGTGTTTTATTCATTCAGTACAGGACTCTGTGAAGCACTGCCCTTCAACACAAACATCGTTGCTACCATTCGCACCGAAGATAGCAACCCGGTATATTCAAAATTGTGCCCATATCCAATGGGAATGGCTGATTTTGTTAACAGCTAGATAAGAAATCTATTAAAGAATGGAATTATCCTCGTATCCAGGTCCCCTTTCAATAACCCCATATGGATTGTTGATAAAAAAAAGGTAGCGACGAGTTGGGACAACAAGAAAAAACGTCTAGTGATAGACTTTCGAAAGCTCAATCAAAAAACAATCGATGACAAATACCCCATTCCCAATGTCACAGTAATATTGTCAAATCTGGGTAAGGCAAAATATTTTGCAACCTTAAAGTGAGGGTTTCATGAAATTGAACTAGTGGAGCGGGACGCGATAAAACTGAAGTAAATGTTAAGTACGAGTTTGTCGGCTACCATTTGAACTAAAAAATGCGCCAAGCATTTTTCAGAGGGCCATCGACGATGTCCATCGTGAACAAATAGGCAAAACTTGTTACGTCTACGGCGATGACGTAATCATTTTTTTGACTGGGTTCTGCGTAATCTGTATGATGCAAACAATAGGGTCTCACGTAAAAAGTCTAATTTTTTTAAAACAACTGTAGAATACCTCGGCTTCACAGTATCAAGAGGGGGAATCAAGGCAAGCCCGACTAAAGTGGAAGCCATCCGGTATTATAGCGAGCCTTCTACAGCAGTCCAAGAAAATTAAAGTTATACTTAACGACAGGGAACTATTGATATCGGAAGATGTCATGCTGCTTTATCCGAACTTTGGGAAACCTTTCGATCTAACGACGGATGCTTCGTACCATGATCTAGGAGTTTTATCTCAGAATGGAAGGCCAATAACGATGATTTCCAGAACACTGAAAGATAAAGAGTTGCACTTCGCAACCAATGAAACAGAATAGTTGACCATAGTATGGGCCTTAAAAAATCTCCGAAACTACCTTTACGGAGTTAAAAATCTCAATATTTACACCGGTCATCAGACTCCCACATTTGCGGTTTCAGATCGAATCCCAAATGCGAAAATTAAACGCTGGAAAGCGTTTACTGACGAGCATAGTGCCAAAATATTCTACAAACCAGGAAAAGAAAATTTCGTTGCTGACACACTGTAGGGACAAAGGCTTCATGCTTGAACCTGAGTCGGACGTCGCTTCAGTCCTTAGCGAACTTTCTTTTACTTATACAATAGAAGCGACAGATAAACCAATAAACAGTTATACAAACCAAATTTTTTAGAAGAAGCGCAATTTATATATTTTTCAAACAGGCTCACTAATTGTGTCAATCCGAAGTGTAGTTAGAACGAACGTTGTTAACGCAATTAACTGCGAATTGCCGGTATTATCGCACATCCAACATAATCTCGTTGAGCGGTTTCCCACAACAAAATTCTGGTATGCTAAGAAATTCGTAACAGATATTTTCGATAAAAACAAACAAAAGGAAATTGTAATTACGGAGCATAATTGATCGCATAGAGCTGCTCAAGAAAATACTAAACAAATTTTGCGTGACTATTTCTTTCCAAAAATGACAAAGTAGGCGAATGAAATTGTAACAAATTGTAAAATATGTTCAAGTACTAAATACGATCGACACCGGAAAAACAATTAATCGCCAAAACGCCAAATTCCTTCATGTGTAGGCGAAATTTTGCACATTGATATATTTTCAATGGATAAAAAATACTTTGACTTGTGTGGATAAATTTTCTAAATTCGCAATAGTCCAACCGATACCCCCTCGCACAATAATAGATGTAAAGCACCCTATTTTGCAACAAAACCATTTTCTGTGACAATGAAGCATCTTTAAATTCCGAAACTATAAGATAATTTTGTTAAACCGTTTCGGTGTGGACATAGGTGATATAATACACTCTGTAATAATCAAACATATGCGGGTACGGAACACACTCTTTATGTAAAAGTTGTAAAGTGAGGTACCGCCCTAAGTTAAGATACACTGAACTGTAACTGTGCGCCATGTTGTGAATAAAAAGTTCTTGGGTATTTGCACGTCAGTGGACGGACGTCTTTAATTTTTAACAAGTTAAAACACACTCAGCCACAGATGAGTTCAGAGAACAAATAAAAAATAAAGTTAAAACGGCTTAAGAGGTTCAGTTACAGAAACACAATCAGTCAAGACGAGATAGAACTTTTCAAGTGGGGAAAAGGTATTAGTAAAAACCAGGATTCGGAAATACTCATTTATGATTATTGGTTTTCATTCATTTATGAGATTTATCGCGATCGATAATATTCCAAATCAATTTTTGCATTCTTTTATCGCGAGTGAAAAATGCAAACAAATTTATCATCTCTCACATTCGGAATGCGATCGACAAAAAAATTTCCGCTGCTTTCCATTCGCGATCGAAAAAAGCAAAGAAATCTCCTATCACTCGAATATGAGAAGTCCGAGAATAGCCGATGTCTCTCATAAATGTTCTCTCATAAATGAGAAAAACGAATCAAATAATCGATTCGCGATCACTCACAAAAGCTTATCGCGATAAACTTATCGCGAAAAATTTTCAACGACGTTGCATGGGAGATATTTTTCGCGTTTGTTTTGGGTATGCATTTTGTTATGCATACAGCATACATACATATGTACATATGTATATGTAAGTAATGCAAGCAAATGCTTTTCGGTTGGAAGGAATGTAGGAATATGCACAAATATATGAATTATGGTGGTAATATATATCTATGTACATATAAATTACATACACGCATACGTGTAGTTAAAGTATATTCCAAGCGTCCACTTTTCAGTATAATGGTGTATCTGCATGTTATTTTATTATGATTGCTTTTATTTATTATATCTAATAAATGGAACTTAGTGGGGATAAGATTGACTAATGAGAAAAGTGGGCGTCTGGTGAAGGCTGAGAGTAAAGAAAGCAGAAAAAACAATACATATGATGCTTTCCATTTCCAGACAACCGGTCAGGTACGAGCATGATTTTTAATTTCGACCAAACTCAAATACATTGTTTGTTGGTCCAAATAATGAGACACGTATTTTTTCTTTTGACTCGGAAAAATTTTTCGGCCGAATTAAACGCGATTTTTTTTTTCAAGCAAAAATCGATTATTCGAATTGACAGTGAGAATTTTTTTTTTAAATGCCCATAACTTTGTCAAAATTTAATAGATTCCAACAATGTTTTTACTCAAATGTCAGTAATTTTTGTCACTTCAAGATAGAATGATATAATTGTTGATTTTCATTATTTAAAATTTTTTATTTAACAATAAAAGAAAAGTGCAAATTTTTTTTTTAAATTTACTTTCTCAGAAAGTGTATTTTTTTCTCAAACTTTTTTACCGGGAAAGAGACACTTTGAACTGCAATCAACCCAAATCTCTAATAGCGAAGATTTTTTTTCTGAGTTATGAAGAGGAAGGCATCATTATAATTAATGACCGACCAGAAAACGTGAGGGAGGCAGATGGTACCGTAAAGACCATATCTGATACGCATTCGCTCACATTCGACAACCAGTTTTAGATCAATGAAACCATGTGAATCGTAATACTTTTTCAAGAAGGCAGCTAGGCATAGGAACGTCGCTTCTATTAAACATTACTGGTCACCTGAAAATACTCAGCCTGCCGTTTTTGCATAAGCTAATGACGTAAAAGCAAAGGTAGCAACGCAGCCGGCACTGTCATGCGGCTTAATACTCACGATCGTTACGATTTTCTTCGTCATCATTACACGTCATTAAAAACTTAAGAGCGACCGAGGACAGTCCCCACTTACGGGGGGAGGAGTTATCACCAGCCACTTCAGCTGAGCTTCAACACCAACGGTTCCCATTAAGTCGTGGGAAACCGTTTATCCTGGCATTGTATATCGAACACCTGCAGTCACCAACATCGGAAGCATTTACTTCAACTTAGCAATTGGCACCTTAATATCGTGGAAGTACGATTATGTTGACATGCAGAACGAACACCTGCATAGAAGATAGAAATTCCACAATAACATCACATCATCCTCTACTACGCTATTGGCAGAGCAGTTACCAGCGACTACAGCAGCAACAGGCAGTAAAGGTTAGGATAAGGTTTTTGTAGCAATTATGATTTAAGGTCTGACTATAATATGAATAAGCTGCCGTAACTGACCGTCAGAAAATAAACGAAAAGTCTGTCAAATGCATAAGCAACGTAGTGTAGACTTTTAGGTGGCTATATTTTACTTACATGTGTTCAGTGTTACCAAATTTTTTTATTTTTTATCCAAAATCACCAGAAGAAGTTACCAAATTCAACAAAAATTTACCAAACTTATTTAAACTAAACTAAAATTTCGGGAGAAAAAGCGCCGCAGGCTAATATTTTCATTATTTCTTGAAGAATCGATTTAATAATAAAAAGCGCCGATGTCGAAAATTTTTAGTAAAAAATAGCGCGATTTTTAATTAAAATTTTTTATTATATATCAAAGTATCGATTTTATAATAAAAAGCCCCGCAGGCGAAAATTTGTAATGAAAAATCGCGCGATTGTTTGTTACAAATTTTCGAAATATATGGAACTATATTAAAAAACTAAAGAAACAATAAAAAACGAAAATAATACGGTTTATAGGTGGATTTTATAGTTGGCTTTCCAAAACGGAACCAATCGAGATTTCAGCGTAAGTATAAGGAATTTCGTCATGAAACTTGGTGAGGATGTTGAGGGAGGCTTTCTCCACATGAATTGATCACTATCACAAAGTAGTTGCTAATACTATTTAAGCAATTTGTTAATAAATAATCTTCACTACCACCCCCAAATTTTTGTACAACTTATATTTTGTATGATATAGTAATATATGATATGTGATATATAAATTCGTTTACTCGTTTTAGCACTTTTCACAAACAAACATAAATAACAATGGCCGACAGTAAGAGCAAATGTGTGCTGCCATACTTCTCGAAGCTATAAAATACACCTATAAACCGTATTATTTTCGCTTTTTATTGTTTCTTTAGTTTTTTAATATAGTTTCATATATTTCGAAAATTTGTAACAAACAATCGCGCGATTTTTTATTACAAACTTGCGGCTGCGGCGCTTTTTATTATAAAATCGATACTTCGATATATAATGAACATTTTTGGACAATCTAAACACTGTACTGTCATTTACTTTCCTTAAAATTTTTTTGTGAGACTTTCCATGATTCCCACTTTTAGAAACTGCTTAAGCCAGACTTTGCACGACCTTGCAACAATGTCAAATTCCATATTATATCAAGCAGAGTCTGTACGAAAAACTGGTCTTAGTTACCCAAGAGTCGCGACTGATGAAGCAGATGAAAGTTCACACTCCGATAGTGACATTTCGCAGACATAACTCAAAAAATATATATAAAAAACAAATTTGTAGTTATAAGTTATATATTCATTAGAAAATAATTGAATATATTAAACAACTTTACCTTCAAACTTGAAATAGTGTTTTCTTTGCCGTTTTTCGATTATATTGGTCTCAGAGCCCTTGGGAAGGTTAAAAAATATATTTCCGACATCTACATAAACTCCTCTTTCTTTTCATCAGAATCGGTAGAAGTTAAGAAAGTACCACGGGTTTTGTTATCACTGGGCCAAACATCAATATTTTTGCATCACACGTTTGGGTACCAAGTATTCAAAAGATGAAGCAAATGTGACCATAAATAGGATTCTTTAGGATAGCTCTCAATCTCTGAGCCCCCTGTCGGAAGAAAAAGCCTTCTAAAAACTTTCCACAAAATACCAATCATTCAATGCGATTTTGAAATCTGGGAGAAAATTCTTCCAAATTGAAATATTCTTGCCATTTTCTGATTTGTAGATGTAGGTGTATCCATAACCTTATCATAAGTAGTTCCAGAGATAAGCGTATGGAAACTGCCTTTCGTATGGGAGGTGCCAACTCCCCCTTTCCAATACAAACCACTCCTCGCCATAAGTAGGTTATATAAGCGATATTTGAAATTCGGTTGGTATGAGAGATGCCACGCCCCCTTTTCCAAAAGCTACCTCTTTTCGCCATAACTACGGTATTGTTAACATATGTAGCTGTTTCACAATTCAGGATGTTAGCGAAAGCGGTTCCAGAGATAAGCGATTGAGAATTTCAGTTTGTATGGGAGGTGCCACACCCCCTGTTTCATTATCCACAAATTTTCACCATAAGTACGGAATTGATAGCATATGTAGCTGTGTCAAATCGGAGAACGTTAGCATAAGCGGTTCCAGAGATAAGCGATATGAGAATTTCAGTTTGTGTTGGAAGTGCCATGACCCCTTTTCCAATACCTATCATTTTGCGCCGTAAGTAGGGTATTTACAATTTATGCATCCGTGCCAAGTTTTAGTTCCCCAGCGTGATTGGTTTTAGTGAAACATCAGTTTTCACATTTTAGTCTGTATGTCAGATGCCACGCTCCCTGTATAATGGGGTTAACATTTCTGGATTAGAGGAAGTTATATCCTTTCAAGAGAACGGTGGAGAACGGTATGGTGGCGTATTTATATATATAGCATTTTCAGTTTAAATGAAACCATTTTCAAATTAAGTGAAACCTTTTTCAAATTAAATGAAACCTTTTTCAAATTAAATGAAACCTTTTTCAGGTTAAGCGAAACCATTTTCAAATTAATTGAAACGTCAATCGCGGGATTCTTAATTAAAATTGCTCATTATATAATGCTATAATAAAAAGCGCCGCACAGTGGGCCGCCTCACTCAAGTTAGCCGGAAGAAAATATTTTATTGATTCAGATGCTTAGATTTGTTGTAAAAAGTGGCCATACAAAAATTTACCTTGATCAAGGATCGATTAGATGACACCAGAGGTCCTTTGAGGAGGCTTTGTAGCAAAAACGGTATATTGAAGGTATCTATAGCATTTTCAGTTTAAATGAAACTTATTTCAAATTAAATGAAACCATTTTCAAACGAAGCGAAACCTTTTTCAAATTAAATGAAACCTTTTTCAGATTCAATGAAACTTTATTCAAATTAAATGAAACTTTTTTCAAATTAAATGAAACATTCTTAAAAGGAAGTTTCATTTGTTTGAATAAAGTTTCATTGAATCTGAAAAATCTTAGCATATTAAAATATTTTTTTCCGGCTAACTTGAATCAGGCGGCCCACTGTGCGGCTCTTTTTATTATATCATTATATAATGAGCAAGTTTAATTAAGAATCGCGCGATGTTTAATTGAAAATTTTAGCCTGCGGCGCTTTTTATTATAAAATCGATACTTCCATTAATAATTAACATTTTATTTTAAACCGCGCGATCATTATGTGTATTTTATTATTGCTTCCGTTTTGTGTTTTTCGGCATTTTTTTATGTATGGCAGCACCGACATGTCAGTTCAATTGGTGTACAAAGGAAAAAGTGAGGTTGAATTTGGTATTTTTTGCAACTTTAAATGCAAATTGCTTAAAAATTATAAGTCTCCGGAGGTTGCGGTCTTCAGATTTAGAATCAGGGGGACCCCCTCTTCCGCCCCCCCTAATATTTGGCTTTTTTTCAACCCTGGATCCTGGATCGAAATACGAAAAAAATGCCTCGGGCATACGCAACGCTCATACGGTGTTCACATGAGGCGATTTTAAAGGCAGTGAACGGCTTTTCAACAAATCGAGGGGAAAATTTTAGAATGGTAACCCGAGAGTACGGAATCAGGGAAAATATGGGGGTAGAGGGGGTTCTAATAGTTGTCTATGTAAAGTTTTTAAGTAATTTGTTGTTACTATTTCACAAATTTTCGTTTTGTAATAAAATATTGTTTTACCTTGAAATTTTTATATGTTATATCTTACTAGTATTATATCTTACCAACTTACTAATATAATATCTTAAAAATAAATATATAAATAAAATAAATAAATAAATAATAAATAAATAAATAAATATAAATGTGAATGTTTGTATGTTTGGATGTTTGGGAAATCATCACGCGAAAACGACTGAACGGATTTGCATGAAATTTTGTACGCAGATAGCTTATGGGCCAGGTTGGTTCATAGGCTATTTTTTACGAGTTGCCAGCTGTTAAAAAATTTTAATTTATTTAATATGCGGGAACGACTGAACGGATTTGCATGAAAATTTGCACACAGATAGCTTATGACCTAGATTGGAAAGTAGGCTACTTTTCTTAAAAGTTGCCACCTGTTAAAAAAGTTTAATTACATTAATACGCGGAAACGACTGAACGGATTTGCATGAAATTTAGCACACGGATAGCTTATGACCTAGGTTGGAAAATAGGCAACTTTTTTTAAGAGTTGCCATCTGTTAGAAATGAGTGAAGTGATTTGCATGGAAGTTTTCACACAAATAGCTTATGAGCTAGGTTGTAAAATGGTATATTTTTTTTAAGAGTTGCCACTGCTAAAAAAGTTTAATTAAAGCAATACGCGGAAACGTCTGAACGGATTTGCATGAAAGTTTGGACAGAGACAGCTTATGACCTAGATTGGAAAATAGGCTATTTTTTTAAGAATTGCCACCTGTTTGAAAATGAAATTTTGCTCACAGATTGTTTATGACCTGGATTGAAAAATATGCTACTTCCTTAACTAGTTTCCCAATCAGAACGAAATTTGGTACACTTACTACGGATTTCGCAAGTATGGTCTTAGACTGAAAGTAATTCCGATAACTCAAGGCCCCTCCCATACAAATTGGAATTTTCATATTACATACATATCTCTGGAAGTATTTGTAGGAGAGAACTGGAACTTGGTATAGAGATATGTATGTGAAATCAATGTTGGCATTAATCGATTGATTTTTTAATCAATTAGTTAATTCGATTAAATTCAATGTGATTACAGTTAATCATGATTAATTTTAATCTGACTAAACAGTTAATCGTAACCGCGATTAAAAAATAATAATTTTTAATTATTAACTCTTAATTTGATCAAGTAGGTTTGGTGATTAATTAATTTATGCTGGAATTTTCCTGTGCACACAAAGCAAGTTAATCCGGTATGGCTATGTGGGGTTTCGTCATCAATCTGAGCAATTTGGTGTGCATTTTAATTAAGATATATACCAACAAACGTTTTACAAACTAGGTGTGTAAAAGTTCCCAATTTATGTATTACTAATAACAATAATTATAATTTTTATATTATTTGCGTGCTATAAGCGTAAAAAACAAAATTATTACTCTAACTGGTGTTTGGTTTCGAATTTGGACAAACTAGACAACTTAATCAGATTTTATTTCTAATTGGATTACCGATTAATGATTAAAATTAATTAATCGTAATCGCAGCCAGTGATTAACGAACTTGGCACCGAGATGTGTATACAAAATTAATTCCATACTCATGTAGAAAAATTTGCGTTATTCGAAAAGGGGCATGGTACCTTCGGTACAAATTTACTGTTTTATACTGCATATCTCTAGAAGTGTTCATGGTAGAGTATTGGGACTTTGTACTGGGGTATGTAAAGTCAATTCTAAATTCATGAAAGATTAGGGTTATAAGAAAAAGGGGCGTGGCACTTCATGTACAAATTGACTTTTTCTTGCCACATATCCCTGGAAGTGTTTGTGGAAGAATACTGGAACTTGATATGGAGTTGTGTATACAAAATGTATCAATTGCTCATGGAAAAAATGTGAGTTATTAAAAAAGAGACATTTGGCCTCCCATACATACTAAAAATTTCTTAATACATATCTCTAGAAGGATAGAAAATCTCTGGAAGTATTTTAAATTTGTTATGGAGATTTATGTTATAAGTGCCGTACTGACGGAAAAAATTTCATTTAATGGAAAAGAGAGAGCCGGGTTGGGCTTTATAATGTAAAGCTGTCATGATGCATACATACCTCTTGAGGCATTTGCTGCAGTAATGAGGAGTGGTATCCCTACAAGAATTAGGTGATTGAAACTAACAGATTCTCATTTATCTTACTAACACATTTGCAAACCTTGCGTTGGTTAAAAAGAGACCATTAAATAAGGTCATATGTTGAAAGAAGATAAAAAATCACATGTATACATTTGTTTTCATCATTTTTTGCACATTGGCCTTAAAAACGTGATGGGAGTGTTTGATGGACATTTCCATCATCATTGAGTTAAAGCTCAGTTAGTCTAGACTTAATTTCCGTAACGTAACTTAACTAAATATTTCGGCNGTTGGTGGATTATGTATTTGAATATTTGCGAAATACACTAGGCCATTTTGCTTAGTTCCCCACAGTGTTGGGAAATAAAATTGTTCCTTCAGTACGAAATCTATACAAAAACTACTTTTCGACTGCAAATTGTATCGACTTTTTAATTTGCTCATATGCATGCATGCATACATAGATTCCCTTCAAGACCAATGATTTGATGGTATTCACGGGAAAGTTTACGTAGGTACATTTACATATTTTACACTTTTACATAAATGTCAAGGCAGATATTTTAAGATACACTTCTTAACAAACACATTTTTTTAAGTTATTATGAATGGAGAAAAGAGACATCTTCTTTGAATTCAGTACTAAAACTTGACATTTCAAGTGCTTATCAAAACTTTATACATGTTAACTAGATTCGCCATTTATCTTAAAATTATATAATTTTAATTACTTATTTATAAAAATGCAGTTTACACTTTAACAAAACCCGTATAAATCCAAAGTTTAATCTTTGCGCAACATTAAAAAATCAAAAAACTTTCGTAAAGCTTTTTAATTAGATTCCCTAGAAATACATATTTGGAGTATGCAACTAGAGTTTGAAATTATAGCAGCGTGCTAAGCTAGAATTATTGTGTTATTTAAGTAGGCCTATCAGTTTTTCGAATTCACTGAATTTTGCAAGGTTCATAAAATAGAAGGTTACGACATAGTGCTGTCAAAAATTTGTTTTCCTCCAATACTTTGTTAAGCATTACGAAATATAAAGTACTACCTTATACGGGCGGGTTTCACCCCACGTTTTTATACAAATATGAAAAATAATTTAATGATGTTATATTTTATTTCTGTGCCCATTTGTTGAGGCTCGTTATTTTTTAAGCGAGTTAAGGTATTTAGGCCGTTTAAAACTATGAAATTATAAAATCTCGTCTGCGCGCTAGGCATACGAAAGATATCAATCCCTCTAAGTTTACCTTAAAATGGTTCCAGGACGTGCAACCTTCTTTGAGGTGCCACGGCGGGTTCTAATATTTCCAATTCAAATTTAGTAACCTGGCCTTGATAAAATCTCTACAAGAACAGTGATAGTCATTTGATTAATCATGTGTAACTCAATGATGAGGAAATGTCCATCAAACGCTCCCATCACGTTTTTAAGCCCAATGTGCAAAAAATGATGAAAACAAATGTATACATGTGATTTTTTATCTTCTTTCAACATATGACCTTATTTAATGGTCTCTTTTTAACCAACGTAAGGTTTGCAAATGTGTTAGTAAGATAAATGAGAATCTTTTAGTTTCAATCACCTAATTCTTGTAGGGATACCACTCCTCATTACTGCAGCAAATGCCTCAAGAGGTATGTATGCATCATGACAGCTTTACATTATAAAGCCGAACCCGGCTCTCTCTTTTCCATTGAATGAAATTTTTTCCGTCAGTACGGGACTTATAAAATAAATCTCCATAACAAATTTAAAATACTTCCAGAGATTTTCTATACTTCCAGAGATATGTATTAAGAAATTTTTAGTATGTATGGGAGGCCAAATGTCTCTTTTTTTAATAACTCACATTTTTTCCATGAGCAACTGATACATTTTGTATACACAACTCCATATCAAGTTCCAGTATTCTTCCACAAACTCTTCCAGGGATATGTGGCAAGAAAAAGTCAATTTGTACAGGAAGTGTCCCTTTTTCTTATAACCCTAATCTTTCATGAATTTAGAATTGACTTTACATACCCCAGTACAAAGTCCCAATACTCTACCATGAACACTTCTAGAGATATGCAGTATAAAACAGTAAATTTGTACCGAAGGTACCATGCCCCTTTTCGAATAACGCAAATTTTTCTACATGAGTATGGAATTAATTTTGTATACACATCTCGGTGCCAAGTTCGTTAATCACTGGCTGCGATTACGATTAATTAATTTTAATCATTAATCGGTAATCCAATTAGAAATAAAATCTGATTAAGTTGTCTAGTTTGTCCAAATTCGAAACCAAACACCAGTTAGAGTAATAATTTTGTTTTTTACGCTTATAGCACGCAAATAAAGCTAAAGTAAGATGTTGTAAAAAGTGGCCATAGAAAAATGTACCTTGATCATNACATTATAAAGCCGAACCCGGCTCTCTCTTTTCCATTGAATGAAATTTTTTCCGTCAGTACGGGACTTATAAAATAAATCTCCATAACAAATTTAAAATACTTCCAGAGATTTTCTATACTTCCAGAGATATGTATTAAGAAATTTTTAGTATGTATGGGAGGCCAAATGTCTCTTTTTTTAATAACTCACATTTTTTCCATGAGCAACTGATACATTTTGTATACACAACTCCATATCAAGTTCCAGTATTCTTCCACAAACTCTTCCAGGGATATGTGGCAAGAAAAAGTCAATTTGTACAGGAAGTGTCCCTTTTTCTTATAACCCTAATCTTTCATGAATTTAGAATTGACTTTACATACCCCAGTACCAAGTCCCAATACTCTACCATGAACACTTCTAGAGATATGCAGTATAAAACAGTAAATTTGTACCGAAGGTACCATGCCCCTTTTCGAATAACGCAAATTTTTCTACATGAGTATGGAATTAATTTTGTATACACATCTCGGTGCCAAGTTCGTTAATCACTGGCTGCGATTACGATTAATTAATTTTAATCATTAATCGGTAATCCAATTAGAAATAAAATCTGATTAAGTTGTCTAGTTTGTCCAAATTCGAAACCAAACACCAGTTAGAGTAATAATTTTGTTTTTTACGCTTATAGCACGCAAATAAAGCTAAAGTAAGATGTTGTAAAAAGTGGCCATAGAAAAATGTACCTTGATCATGGATCGATTAGATGACACCAGAGGTCCTTTGAGGAGGGTTTGTAGCAAAAACGCTATATTGAAGGTATCTATAGCATTTTCAGTTTAAATGAAACTTTTTTCAAATTAAATGAAACCATTTTCAAACAAAGCGAAACCTTTTTCAAATTAAATGAAACCTTTTTCAGGTCAAGGGAAACCATTTTCAAATTAAATGAAACCTTTTTCAGATAAAGGGAAACCTCTTTCAAATTAAATGAAACCTTTTTCAGATTCAATGAAACTTTATTCAACAAATGAAACTTCCTTTTAAGAATGTTTCATTTAATTTGAAACATTTCTTTAAAAGTTCCTATAAAACGTCTAGTGCATAGGGCGACATCTGTAGTGAATAGGGCGAGGTAGATGACATCTAGATGTCGCCCCATGTACTACGTTCGCTACAGCGGAAATAGACGACACGCCATTTCTTTAAATAAAATTAATTGGTGCTCGTTTGTATGTACATACATATGTAAATGCATGTGTGTGCACCTTTCTATTAATATCGTTGAATTATTTTAATATCTATTGCAAAATTTTATTCAGACAGGACTAAAAAGTAGAAAATAAATAATATAAAAAAAAC
>NW_016161363.1:45605-52259 GCF_001687245.7 Rhagoletis zephyria
TATTATATCTTACCAACTTACTAATATAATATCTTAAAAATAAATATATAAATAAAATAAATAAATAAATAATAAATAAATAAATAAATATAAATGTGAATGTTTGTATGTTTGGATGTTTGGGAAATCATCACGCGGAAACGACTGAACGGATTTGCATGAAATTTTGTACGCATATAGCTTATGGTCCAGATTGGTTCATAGGCTATTTTTTTACGAGTTGCCAGCTGTTAAAAAATTTTAATTTATTAAATATGCGGGAACGACTGAACGGATTTGCATGAAAATTTGCACACAGATAGCTTATGACCTAGATTGGAAAGTAGGCTACTTTTCTTAAGAGTTGCCACCTGTTAAAAAAGTTTAATTACATTAATACGCGGAAACGACTGAACGGATTTGCATGAAATTTAGCACACGGATAGCTTATGACCTAGGTTGGAAAATAGGCAACTTTTTTTAAGAGTTGCCATCTGTTAGAAATGAGTGAAGTGATTTGCATGGAAGTTTTCACACAAATAGCTTACGAGCTAGGTTGTAAAATGGTATATTTTTTTTAAGACTTGCCATTGCTAAAAAAGTTTAATTAAAGCAATACGCGGATACGTCTTGAACGTCTGAACGGATTTGCATGAAAGTTTGCACAGAGACAGCTTATGACCTAGATTGGAAAATAGGCTACTTTTTTAAGAATCGCCAACTGTTTGAAAATGAAATTTTGTTCACAGTTGTTTATGACCTGGATTGAAAAATAGGCTACTTCCTTAACTGGTTTCCCAATCAGAACGAAATTTGGTACACTTACTACGGATTTCGCAAGGATGGTCTTAGACTGAAAGTAATTCCGATAACTCAAGGCCCCTCCCATACAAATTGGAATTTTCATATTACATACATATCTCTGGAAGTATTTGTACGAGAGAACTGGAACTTGGTAAAATGTATGTGAAATCAATGTTGGCATTAATCGATTGATTTTTTAATCAATTAGTTAATTCGATTAAATTCAATATGATTACAGTTAATCATGATTAATTTTAATCTGACTAAACAGTTAATCGTAACCGCGATTAAAAAAAAATAATTTTTAATTATTAACTCTTAATTTGATCAAGTAGGTTTGGTGATTAATTAATTTAAGCGCCGCAGGCGAAAATTTTTAATAAAAAATCGCGGGATTTTTTNTTTTTATTATTTATCGAAGTACTGATTTTTATGGGAAAAGCGCCGCAGGCGAAAAATTGTAATAAAAAATCGCGCGATTTTTTATTAAAAATTTTCATTATTTATCAAATTATCGATGTACGTTTTCTACATTTGTGTACTTTGAACTATAATAACACCAGTAAATATTATTTCCCCCCGAAAAAAATTATACCGTTATGATCAGGAGTAAGACCCCTATCGATCCTAATATTATTATTTTTAATAAGAGCAATGTACGTATTGTACACTTATACCCCTAATTATACGCACTTATTTGTGGTGTATTTTTTTAACGTATGGTAGCATACATTTTGTGTTGCTGTCAGTCATTGTTATTTCTGCTTGTTTGTGAAATGTGCAAACGTTTGTGAAGACATTTATAAGCGCGTTTTACTTAATTAATTAATTAATAATTATATATTAAGGTTTACAAACGCATGCGAACCTTTTAAGGATAATATATTTGTGTAAATAAAAGTTATAGGTGTGGAGTTATAATAAAATGTGGTGATAGCAGCCGGGATATTTTAACAACAAATAACTTAAGTACTATTAGCAACAACATTGTGAAAGTGATAAATATAGTTAAGGGAGACCTCCATTAGTATCCCCACCGAGTTTCATAAAAAAATTCACTATACTTTGCACGGAATAGCAATTGGTTCCGTAATGGAAATCTCAGCCGATATTTCAACCAAGGTTTTGGTTTTTGCTAACAGTTGCTCTTGCTCTATATTTGCTTATGTCGCATTGCCAACCTTTGAAATTATATGACGAATGTAGTGAAGTTTCACTCTCGGAAATGTAGTGAAGTTTCACTCCACGGAATAACAAATTTATTTTTACCGGTAAGATAAGAAAACCAAAACACTCTAAAGTGAGAAACAATTTATCTGCCCTGCTAGTAAAGGCAACTTTACTGCTTACATTAGAAAATGGCCCTTGGTATATTACAGCTTTTTTATGAAAAATTCATTGTTATTAATATTTGCAAATGAAAGTAGAAAGTATGATCAAAAGAACATACTATTAAAAGGAAAATACGATAAGGTTCTTTTATTCAGATTTAACCCTTGTGTTAATACCCGGGTACCGGGGTACCCGTATAAGTCGAGTATTAGTTGACATTTCTTTCACATCCTCCGGATCGTCGTTATTTAGCTTAAATAAAAGAACTTGGACAATTGAAAGTAAAAAAATTGTGTTATTTATCAAAAAAATAATCGACTTGAAATGTAGTATACCGTACCAGCACCCGGGTACCCAATTACATCGGTAGTATATTTTGTAGTTTTTTTTTTCTTTGTAAGCACGTAATTCGTAAAAATAACTATACTATATAACTTATTAGGAAAACGAAAACGATTAAATAATCTTTTTATTTATAGCAAATATTATATTTTAAGATGTTTTTGGAATGTTCATCACATAATGCTTGTTCACATTCCCAGCAGTTCTTCCTCGTTGTTCGTATTTTTTTCTTCTCCTGTTTATTGAAAATGACCCACAACCAGTTATTTCGATTCTTCCTGGTGCATTTCGTTCGATTGAAGGGTTTGGCGTAACATCCACAGTAATATTTTGACGACCAATTTCTCATTATTTGTACGTTTGACAAACGATTTTGGATATTTGTTTTGTTAACTCCTCGCTCAATTGACGCATAAACAGCCGTCACTGGTCGACATTCTTTTGCAGCATTTTATTATTTTTTATAGGAAATAAGATATGAAGCGAGTAAACTAATATCTATTATATTGAAAAACATCGCTAAAGGCCATCGTATAAGTCGTCGTTTCGTTGTGTATCTTCTAGCCGTCTGGTTCACGGTATCAACGTCAGCTTTATACTTATTATAATCTATACATAGTATAAAGGAATGTCGAGATTCTTTGTACGAGGTAATCTCGAAAACTACTGAACGGATTTTGACGAGAACTTCTCTAATATACTCTGTATCGAAAGGAGAGTAATCTTTTTTTACTTAGAATTTTAATAGAGTTGCCACCTGTCTAAAAAACTATAAAATCCGCGCCGTCGTTGGATTACAAAAGATGAGGTGTCAAATGAAAGGGATTAGCCTCTAGAAAAGCACTAATATTTTTTTAATAGGGTTGCCATCTGTTAATAAAATTACTATATTACTATANTGAAAGGGATTAGCCTCTAGAAAAGCACTAATATTTTTTTAATAGGGTTGCCATCTGTTAATAAAATTACTATATTACTATATACCGTCACTGTCAAACGAAAAGACTTAGCCTCTACATGCGCAATAACGTATTATTTTTCTGAGTAGGGTTGCCACCTATTAAAAGGTTAAAAGATTTTCGCCGTTCGTTGGATTAAAAAATGAGATAGCAAATTAAAGTGCATGGCCTTCGCATGTACAAAAACTTTTTTATTTTTTAAGTAGGGTTGCCACCTATTTAAACTTACTATCTTCTATACAAAGTATAAAGGAAAATTGAGATATTTTGGCCACGCCACTGAGCGGATTTAGACGAAATTTTTTAAGTATAATCTGTATCGATAGGAATATTATCTTTAGTACTTGGAGTTCCTATAGGACTGCCACCTGTTTAAAAAATTATAAGACCCGCANTAATCTGTATCGATAGGAATATTATCTTTAGTACTTTGAGTTCCTATAGGACTGCCACCTGTTTAAAAAATTATAAGACCCGCGCTGTTCGTTGGATTACCAGACATGAGGTGTCAAATAAAATGGCTCGGCTCTTAGATATTCAATAATGTATTACTTCTTGAGTAGGGTTGCCACCTATTTAAAAATTACTATTTCATTCGAACATGGTATGAATACAAAAAGTGAGATGTGAAGTGAAAGGGCTTGGCCTCCAGATGTTCAATAATCTATTATTTTTGAGTACGGTTGCCACCTTTCTAAAAATTATAACATTTTCAAAGTTCATTGGACTAAAAAGTGAGGTATATGTGAAAGAATATGGTCTCCGGGTAAGCTTTTATTTTTTTTTAATGGGGCTGCCACCTATTTAAAAATTAATACCTAACATATAATACGTGAAGGCGCTCTTTCTTCAAAATAGTTTTTTTTTGTTAGGTGCTGTGTTANATAATACGTGAAGGCGCTCTTTCTTCAAAATAGTTTTTTTTTGTTAGGTGATGTGTTAAAAAAAGCGTAAGAAGCTGATGCTTTTTTGTTTGCCTATGTGAGCATGTATGTTTATAGGCTACATTTGTTGGGATTTCAGTGAGAGACAGAATTTATAAATCAGCTGTTCCTACTTTGATGTTTTTATTTCATTAGGTGCACGTACTACATATGTGTGTACAAGTACTTTAGTATCTAAATATGTATGTATGTACATACTTACTCCCATTATAATTGTTCTTAAGTGTTCAGTCAAAAATATTTGAAACACAAAATTCAAATAAAATGCGCTTACTTCGATGTTTTTGTTTAGATTCTTCGCGTATTTCTTTCGTCTTCTCCCGCTCGCTGTGAGTGATAAGCACAGAAAGGCGAATTCTACTTAGTAAGGGTTATAATCCCTAAGCGCGGACGAAGGCAGAATCAAGCGCAATAGGTAGTGCACCTAACAAAGTGCGTATTTTCAATGGCTTGGAAGAAGCTGTTATTGCATTAACTGGATTGGGAACCAGTTCTTCAGGCATAGGAGTTTTGGCTTGTGGTTCAACAATTCAACCAGAAGCTGACATAGTTGCGCCCATGGTTACTATGCCCGACAGCTCCGCATATCTTTGTGAAATCATTCCCATAGCGCGCCCTTATTACGCTGCTATAATTGCAAATGCAATAGAATCCATAGTTTCCTCCAAAATATGTATAATCAAACAATTTTACTATAAATAAGCGTTTCATGAGTGTTTTTTTTTTATTCCTTTCCACTTTGTTTTCCTTCATTCGGTTGTCTTCGAAAAACAACTGACAGCTGGCAATGTTGCACATGTTCCCGCAAGGGTTGCAGCATGTGGATTTTTCGTTTTTCGTAGCGTAGCTACGTTGCCTTCGCCAACCGTCCAAATGCAGTATCGTGCTTTCGGCAGTCGATCAAATACGGTGGTTGCTGGTTTCGTGCACGATCATTCGGAGTACAGGTTTGCCAAAGTCAATATCAGTATGAGCTGTTATAAGTATCGTTCACTTGTGGTTGCTGTACTTGCAAGACAGCATGCTTTGCGCTGGTGTTCGTTCATCCCCCGTTTTTAACGTGAGTAGGCTTAAAGTCACAAAAACAGCACCCTTTGCCAATCTCTGGTACCCGGGTACCCCGGGTGCTAGACAACGTAAGAAAATTTGGGTATTAACACAAGGGTTAAATAAATAGTAGGAGGATACGAATACTTTCGTACAATATACTAAATTACAGGCTTAAAATTATATTATACGTCTGTTCCTAGCTTAGGCTTGCCGTTAATAAGTAACTGATGAAATTGCCTATTTATGAAGCCCCACATTGCAGCGCAAGGCTCAGCATGGGCGCTGTTAAAAACATTGTATGCTTAAAAGCATATATCCACAGCACAGCCTTAATATTTAATTTTGTATTGTATTTTTATCCAGAAAACGGACGTTTAATATAATTTTAAACGTTTTAAAAAGGGTTTTCTGGATAAAAATATAATACAAAATTAAATATTAAGGCTGTGCTATGGATATATGCTTCTAAGCATATCATGTTTTTAACATCGCCCATGCTGAGCCTTGAAATTAATATTTCATCCTATTCTTTGAACCGCGTGTCATTGTGAAATTATTGGTTGGCTGCTGTGAGACGTGGGCGAGCCTAGCATATTGACCAAAAATTTTCACATTTCACACAGATTTTTTTAGAGCTTAATGAACCATATTTTTGCTATTACCAATCAAAATTCTAAAAAAGCGGATATTCGGCCCACGCTAATTCATACGAATACACTACATATTTTTTAATTGCTTAGCCTTCATTCAATAAAGTATATTGATGCAAAGTGTTAAATTATGAGACTCAACAAAACTCTTATCAAATATAATAAGATTTAAAATATGAAAGAATATAAAAAATACTGGCTTTACTTCCTTAAACATTATAATATTTCTTTGTAGAGGTACTTGGCCGATTCGGAGCTTCATCGATGTTTGTTTCCTTGACGACTATAAATTAAAGGAAATTATAAGGCGTCTGAAAAGCAAGTTTCAATGAAAAATCATACTTGTACTTTGAATTTTATTAAGTAGTGCGTCTGTTCCTAGCTTAGGCTTGCCGTTAATAAGTAACTGATGAAATTGCCTATTTATGAAGCCCCACATTGCAGCGCAGGGCTCAGCATGGGCGATGTTAAAAACATTGTATGCTTAAAAGCATATGTATATCCACAGCACAGCCTTAATATTTAATTTTTGTATTGTAATAATTGTGTTTTTATCCAGAAAATCCCTTTTTAAAACGTTTAAAATTATACTAT
>NW_016161365.1:0-23688 GCF_001687245.7 Rhagoletis zephyria
GATAAAATAAATGACTTATTACAATATAGGTATCAAATTAAAGAGGTTTTAAAAAGGATGACTGCTGGAAATATTTTTGAGGGAGGTTGCCATCTATTTGAAAATTTTAGCTCAGTCAAATTGTTAAAAGAAATGAAATATTGCAATGTGGGTATTAAACTTTAGATCTTTTTTTGAGGAGGGTTGTTACCTGTTTGAAAATTTAACTTAATTTAATTGATAAAATAAATGACTTATTACAATATAGGAATCAAATTAAAGAGGTTTAAAAAACATGACTGTTGGAAATATTTTTGAGGGGGTTGCCACCTGTTTGAGAATTTAACTCAATTAAATTGATAAAATAAATGAAATGTTACAATATGGGTACCAAACGAAAGGTATTTGAGAAATCTTGATTTGCAAATATTCTAAATAGGATTGTGCAATATGTAAAATTAACTGAAAATATTGAAATTAACTGAAGTATTACAACTGGTTCGAAACGGAAAGTGATAGGGGAAGCTTTACTAGAGAGTTTTTTTTAAGTTTCCACTTATCCAAATCCGGACAGTTTAAAAAAAGAGAGAATTTACGATATCTTATCAAACAAAAGTGATAAGTTGGTATACAAATTACGCAATGAAAAAAAACTTAATAAAAAGTAACGGATACAAATGAAGAAATGATAAAAAGGTAACGAAAACATAAAAATATGCCATGAAATGAAATAATGAAAACTTAAATTTGTTATAACCGTTCCTTTACATTAAAAAACAGTTAAATTTGAATCATAAAAAATTTCGTTCGGTTGCCATAGCGCCATAGGTCAAAATATAGTGGAGCGGCGAGCGAAGCGAAGAGCTGTCATCGAGCAAAGCTTCAATTAAAACAGTGTATGTACGCTTTGCTCTTCACTATACGCTCTCCCAATGAAACATATGCGTTTGAAATCGATGCTTTGCTCGATGCGAGTAAAGAAATTTTGAATAACATCAGATAATATTATTATGATTATGATTACTATTACTATTGTGAACTCCTGTTATATGCCCAAACAAACATTTCTAAATTAAAGCGAATTAAGAAGGAAATTTACGATCGCATGACGCAAGATAATAAGAGCTACAGAACTGAACCACTCAGGAACAATTTTTTACAAGGGCGTGTAATTTCTGGCGTATGCCAATGACATCGATATCATCGGTAACAAAAACCTTGGAGTCTGTCCTGCCTTTTCCAAGTTGGATAAGGAAGCAAAGCGATTGGGTTTGGTGATCAACGAAGACAAGACGAAGTATCTCCTGTCATCAAACAAAGAGTCAGAGCAGTCCCGCCTTGACACCCACATTACTGCTGCCAGTTGTAATATCGAGAAAGTAGAGAATATCGTTTACTTGGGAACCAGCATTAACACCGATAATAATGTCAGTATGGAAATCCAATGCAGAATCACTCTAGCCAACAAATGCAACTTTGGATTGAATAGGCAATTCGGGGGTAAAGTTCTCTCTCGACGTACAAAAACCACACTCTATAAGTCACTCATCATGCCCGAGCTGTTAAATGGCGCAGAAGCTTAGACAATGATAACATTCGATGAGATGGCTCTTGAAGTATTGCAGAGAAAGATCTTAGGGAAGATTTATAGGCCTCTCCGCGTTGGCGACGGGGGTACCGCAGACGAAGGAACGATGAGTTGTATGAGCTTTGCAACGAAATGGACATAGTGTAGCGAATGTAAATACAGCGACTCCGCGGGCTTGACCATGTCGTTCGAATGGGAAGCGACGTTCCAGTTCTGAAAGTATTAAACTCGGAATCCGCTGGTGGTAGCAGAGGAAGAGGGGGAGACCAAGTGGTGAAGAACTTGGCTTCACGTGGCATTTCCCACTGTCGCCAGTCGGCACAGAGAGAAACGACTGGCGTTCTTTGTCGATGTCGGCCAAAATGGCTTAGGCGTTTACGGCGCCAAATAAGAGGAAGAATATGTAACATTCCTTGTCAGATTGATTATTTATGGCAACGGTTCGTACAAACAATTACATAACCTTAACTATCGCTTCGCCTGGAATTGCTACCAGGTGGAAACATTGCTAATTCAGCTCTTAAGCTGCCATTGAACATATAAATCATCGAAACTCCTACTTGCAATATTTCCAGAACATCCGGTATGGAAAAAGTAGTACAAAAATTTGAACTAATTATTTGGGATGAGTGCACGATGGCACATAAGAAATTGCTTGAGGTCCTTGATCCATTGTCGCGGGATTTGCATGGAAACGTTCAACCATTCGGGAATGTACTGATTTTGCTCTCAGGAGATTTTACGCAAACATTGTCTGTAATTTCTGGATTAACACTAGATAAATGCTTGCCTGAAATCAGCGTTGCCGAATTGACGACTTGGTCGTCATTTTGATGTTTTTTTTAGCTCAATGACGCTCTGACGTTTTTTCCCCGAAATGACGATTTTTAATTTTAGTTTTTTCCACTTTCCTATGGACAAAATTTGTTAAAGGCAAACCCAGTTCAAAATACAACCTTGCTTTTGTTTCTATTACATTTTCTATAGAATTGTAACCAAATCGTAAATTTGCACTGCTGATCAGTGTTGCCGTTGTTGTGTGTTGAGTTTATTTTTAGGTACCAAAACGCCTACCAAATCAGTTTCCAAACAAACAAATTTTTGTTCATCATTAAAACGAAATTTTCTTGAAGTAACGGGGATTTTAGCTACACAATTTGACAATATAATATTGTTTACTGTGTTGGTTAACTGTATACCAATATTTAAGGTTAAACAAAACAAATAAAAGAATTAACGTATTGCGTAAAAAACTTTTGTAAAAAATGTAAATAACTTTGAGATTCATTCAATTCATATCAAAAAATTGTTATGTTTGAAGTAACAAAATCTGACGTTTTATGTATTTCAATAAAAAAAATACAAATTTTGTTTCAATTTGCATACACTCACACTTTGCAAATTGCCTATCACCAATTTTTCTTTCAAGACGATAGGCAAATTTTCGATCAATTTCAACAGCTGATCGATCATAGCTTTGGGAAGTCAGTTTTTGTTTGCAGAAAATTGTGTGCGTACTAAAATTTTGAAAAAAAAAGAAAACTTATTTTTTCAACGTGTAAACGCAAAGTAAGGCGTGCTGCACATTGGTTGTCCAATTATTGTTTTTCAATATCACAATAATGATGCAACTCGGTCGTGATATTTGAATTCATTTATTNGTACTAAAATTTAGAAAAAAAAAGAAAACTTATTTTTTCAACGTGTAAACGCAAAGTAAGGCGTGCTGCACATTGGTTGTCCAATTATTGTTTTTCAATATCACAATAATGATGCAACTCGGTCGTGATATTTGAATTCATTTATTGAATTTCATTGCAATTATCCACTTTTTAATAACTTCTACAGATTTTATGCGAAAAATACAAATTTTTATAAAATTTTAATGCAAACATTAACTTTTTCACTAATTTTTCCCCATAAAATGTAAACAAACAATGCGTGCACAACGATTAGCAAACGAGAGTGCCATAATTATCCGTTTCTGCATCTTCTACGATTTGCCGATAACTAGCCGATAACGACAAGTGTGCAGATCTCCTTTGAAATGCATGTGCTTGGCTCAAACTTTCAGGGCGAGACGATAGCGCAACTATGATTGGACGACAAGTGTGCAAATATCCTAAGTGAACAAATTTTAATGCTCAATTTGATTGACTTTTCAAAACATTTTTGCCTACCAAAAGCTTCATCAAACCAACCAAACTACCAAAGGAGAATGAAGCTACCAATTTGGTCCAATTGGACCAAAACGGCAACGCTGCTGCTGATACACTAATTCAAAAGAGACAGAAAGATAACACGCATGTACATATGTTGGACAAAAGTAGAGAGATAGGAAGAAAGGTTCATATACATATTTACGAGAATGCGCATTCCTGCGAATAGCGGAGATGAAGGAGAACAAAAATCACACAAACGCACAAACAGCGGAATGCGCCACCTCTGTCTCTCTACATAGTGATATACTTACAAAGAGGAATACTGGATAAGAGGTGAAAGAAGAATTCAAATATTCGTCAGTTATAGAAAAACAATTTGTGCTCATTGAAGTTTCGTGCGTAAGCTAAATATTTCAAATTAAATAAATCTGAAGAAATTGATAAGTTTTTAATTCACACAGGTATGTGCATATAATAAAATATGTATTCAAATAACATTTTATAGAGTAATTTATATTTGTATTTAAATGTATATAGATAAAAGCAATTGCTCCACTGAAACACGAAGTGGCGCTGCACAGTGTCACGGCAGTGGCCAAAAATGATATATGTGAACATTCAAATTTCCAAAAGTTTTTTTCTTTATTAACAAATAAACACTTAAATTAGATGAAATCTAAAATTTTTCCTGGATATGTGAACTAGTATTTTTTTTATAGTAGTTCAATTGTGATAGTTGTTAACCATGTAGTATCATCATTGAAAAATCTGGAATTTTACATAGTTTTCAAACGCTGTTATTTCAAATACTTAATGTAACTGTCGGTAAAAATTGTAATAGATTGTCAAATTTAAGTACCAATTAATATGGCAACACTCGTTTTGTTGACAAATATTGATCATATGGAAAGAACAGTTAGCTGAAAGATATGTCTAAATCAAAGTGACCTGTTGAAAGCGAACCGCTTGTTTAGAAGACAATAAAAAAAACACATCAAAACACTTCTCCAATATTTTGATATTTAGTGCGAAAAAGTGTGTATTTAAATATATATAAATCTCAACTGCGATGGTATGCGATTTTATTTTTTATGAATATTTTTCAGTGTCTACCCCATTGAAGATACGCGATATTTTCAACAAATGGTTAGAAATGAAGCAATGTAAAAAGAGCCTTATCGTTTATGAAATAAACAAATTTGTGGAAAATCATTTGCGTAGATCATTACACTGCACAGAGGAAACAAAAATCAAGTTTACGATTTTGAAATTTAGCACTAATTGGGAAAAGTATGGACGGAAAAAAGACTTATTTGAAAAACACTGTAATAACTGGCTGGATAGTGAAATATTCTATGGGGATTCTATTTGTGTTGTAAGTAAATCAGTTCTTGGCGTCAATCAAAGATAAAATAGGTCTGTTATTTTTTTAGGAACCAAGTTCAAGCTTTGTTAGAGGTCGGCCACGTGTGTCTTTCGAAGAAGCATCACATCGAACTAAGCGAAGACGTGTTGATGAACTTGTTGTGTCAACCTCTGCTGAAGCTCTTAAAAAAGCAGCAGAAAAAATTTCAGAATCAAGTAACAGTGGAACTCTTTCAGTGGAAAAGGCGTTAGCATTGTACGTGGATATGGATATCTCTTATAGGGAATACAACATGATGAGAAACGTTGTTAATGGTGTACATAAAAATTGTTTTCCGTCCTATTACTCTATTGTAGAAGCTAAAAAAAAACTTATTCCAGACGGAATTGAAGTTTCGGAAACGTCAGTACATGTTCCATTACAGGCAATTTTGGATAAAACTTCAAACAGCATTTTGAAGAAGTTAGAATTTGGTGCTGAAAGTGATGTTATTTTAGAGTGCAAGTGGGGATTTGATGGCAGTAGCGGTCATAGCGTATATAAACAAAAATTTGAAAGCCAAGACGCTACTGACGAGTTTTTGTTTGTTACATCTTTCGTACCATTACGTATAGTGGAAGGCAAAAATGAAAAAATTGTGTGGCAAAACAGCAAACACTCTTCTCAAAGGCTATGTAGACCTCTGAAAATATTATTTGCTAAAGAAAATCCTAGACTTATAATGGAAGTAAAAGACAACATACAGCGTGAAATAGAAAATTTAACTACATACGTCTATAATAATGATAAAAAGAAAATTAACGTTCAGTATCGCTTAAAATTAACTATGATCGACGGGACTGTGTTAAATGCTATACATGGGCATAAGAGTTGTGCGACTTGTGTTCTGTGTGGAGCTAAACCTACACAAATGAATACCTAATTAGTTCTTGAAAGAAAAGTCAAGGAAAGTTGCTACGAATATGGTATATCGACCTTACATGCATGGATAAAATTTTTTGAATGCATTATTCACATTGCATATAAACTACCTATTAAGTCTTGGCGTATAGTGGATGAAAAAAATAAGCAGGTAGTGATGGAAAACAAAAAGAGGATTCAAGATCAATTCAAGAATGAAATTGGGCTTATTATTGATATGGTTAAAACAGGATATGGCACATCGAATGATGGAAACACGGCCAGACGCTTCTTTTCAAATATTGAACAAGCGGCTCAGATAACAGGTGTTGATAAAACTTTAATAAACAACTTTTCTGTTATTTTAAGAACATTTTCCAGCGGACTGCACATAAATGTTACAAACTTTGAAAAGCTATTAAAAGAAACATTTATTTTATATAATACTTAAGCTATATCCCTGGTACTACATGCCTGTTACTGTGCACAAAGTTTTAGTTCACGGTATTAATTACATCAAGTATTCAAATATACCAATTGGAATGTTATCGGAGGAGGCCATAGAGTCCTGTCACAAAGTAATTCGAAATAATAGACTGAGGCATACAAGAAAGACGAGTAGAGTTGACTCCAATAGGGATCTAATACATTACCTAATTCTGCAGTCAGAGCCAGATATTTCGATGAACAGTAAAAAAAATTTTTTAAGAAGATATGATCTAAATGAAATAAAAGATTTTGTTTTTGTGGAAGATGAAAGCATCATATCTGAGGATGATTTCTGCGATAACATTGAAGATATTGGCGATTTTAATAGTAAATAAGAAATATTCTTTGCTTGTCTAAAACTAAAAATAAAGTTTATGTTTAAGCTAATTACATGAAATTATTCGAATTTTTTACTTCAGGATATATGGGAGGTGGGCGTGTTCTTTGAGATAATTCCATATAATTAAACACAGTTATCAGTTATATATCTGAGACAAATCGAGCCAAATTTGGTTCAATTCCAACAACAATTTTGGAAAATATAAGTTTTTTTCATTTCAGGATATATGGGAGGTGGGCGTGTCCTTGGGCTGATTTTCTCAAAACTTAGTTTTTTCTTAGTCTACTTACGTTAAGTATCTGTACCAATTTTCATTTACCTACTATAACTCCTTCTATTTTTGGCCAACGCTTATATGAAGTCGCGACACTGTGCGCTGTAAAAGAAATTGTGCCGGTGAATAATTGTGATTAAATAAACACATAAACAATAAAGACTTTATTGTACATTATACGCATATATTTAAATATATTTTAGGAAACTAAAAGCAATCAACGTAAAATATGTTCATCATGGGCGGAGGAGTTTGATAGTTGGCTGATTAAGAAAAAAAAATCCATCAGGTACTGACGAACTTGCTTGCAAATTGTGCAACACCCTACTTCGAGTTAGATCTGGAAAAAGTGATCTATTGAGGCACAAAGCAAGTAAAAAGCATAGCGAGAGGGCAAGTTGCATAGTTAGTAACCAAAGTACTATCGATACGCAGTTTCAAAATAGTTCCGCCGAAACGAGAAAAGTTCAGACTATAGAGCTTCAGTTGCAGTTATTGCAGAGCATAATTTGCCCTTTTCCTGCATAGATCACTTGACGCAGTTTTTAAAACATGGTATTTCAGACTCAAAATTAACTTCAAAAGTATCAAATGTATTGGGTCGCAGCCAGTTTGAGTACTTGTGTTCACTTCTACTTCAGCAAAAATTTTCCTTGTGCATTGATGAGTCAACGGATATTTCGAATACAAAATCGCTGTGCTTAGTTGTTAGAGCAACTTTAGATTTTTATATAAAATAGTTTTTTTGGCTTAATTGAAGTGGAGAATTGTGATGCAAAAAGTATATAAAACACTGTTGTGAATTACTTCAATAAACATAATATTTGCTACAAGAGTAATTTGATTGGTTTCACAGCGGACGGTGCGGCAAATATGACGGGTAAAAATCATTCCGTATCAAAACTGCTAAAAGTTGATATTCCAAGTTTGTTTACTATTAAATGCCTTTGCCATTCACTGGCGCTTTGCTCATCGTATGCGTGCCTCAAATTACCTTCTGAAGTGGAGACTTTGGTACGAAATATATAACACTATATTGCAAATAGCCCTAAAAGATATGCACAATTTTTAAAAATTTCGTCACTTTTGGAATACAAACCAAAAAAAAATGCTACATCCGGCGCAAACCAGATGGCTTTCATTAGAATTAGTGGTGGGTCGGGTGGTACAATTCGAATTAAAAATTTCTTTCTCGCGCGCATCAAATATTGATCATATCGATACTGCCGTTACTGTTTTTAAAAATCTAAATGATATTAATGAACTGTATTTATGTTTTTTAAAATATGTACTCAATATTATTAACAAGGTTAACAAAGTATTTCAAAGCGCAAATTGTCAAATACAAAATATTCACAATGCAGTGTTGGGCCTTTACCTAAAGATTTTAGACAACTTTATCGATTCGATTTATTTAGATGGCGAATGTGTTTACGAGATTGACTTTGAAAATAAGGATTTGTTTTGTAAAGTTGAAGATATATATCTTGGAGTGTATGTAAAACACAAAATTGATGAATGTAAGCTTTCCTCTAACGATTTGTATGAATTCACACATAATTGCATTGCCTTTTATATTGAACTCTGCAGACAATTAAGGAGCCGGTTTGATTTCAATGATGTTGTTTTAAAAGAATTATATTTTATTAATCCTATCGCGATTTTAAATAAAAGAATTATTTCACTACAAGTGTTAGCAACGCGGTTTCCTAATTTAGTTGCTGAAAATGATGTTCAAAAATTAGACGATGAGCTAAGGGAGTTACGATTTTTAAACTTTAAGGATCATTTTGCAATGACGGATAACCTTAATTGCGAAGAATTTTGGAGTACCATATCCAAAATTACTCGCGCAGACTCCGAGCAGGTTTTTCCTACATTGTGTCAGTTTGTGTCAAATTTAATGACCCTACCAAGCTCTTCAGCTAATGTGGAAAGAATTTTCTCAAAAGTAAATTTAAACAAAACGAAATACAGAAACAGGCTAGATAACTCGACCTTACAGGGAATTTTGTTCAGTCAAGATTATCTATCTGTTAACAAATGCTCCTGTTACACTTTAAAATTAGATCAACTTCTTTTAAAAAACTTTAAACCAGTGGAATACAAAAATTTATAAGCAGTTATGCTTTAAATTCTAATTTAAAATTTTTGTTATTAATCAACTTTTATTATAACCCATATACAATGTGGATTTCTTTTGGTTTTGTAATTTGTTCAGTCATATTTATTATACATATGTATGTATGTCTAAACAAATAAACTTTGTATTTATATTTTTGTTATTGTTTTTTATATAGTTAAAAAGTTTAGTAAATAAAAATTTGACGTTTCTTTGGCTCAAATGACGATTTTTTTTGGGTAAATTGACGATTTTTCAGCGAAAGCTTTCGGCAACGCTGCCTGAAATAGTCAATATTGTGGCAAGACGAACATACATATATACACTGCAGCCGAGGTATTTTCGCCTTCAAGTACTGGACATTGGACACGGAAAGCTGCCAGCCAACGAGAGATTAAGACGAATTTTATTGCCTTATAATTTTTCTAACTAAGGAACATTGAAAGGAGAACTGATCGAAAGAATGTTTCTTCATTAAGAAAATTAATTATAGGCTCAGTGAACGAGCTACCAGGTGCACATCAAGTTAGCCACGCACTTTATATGCCTGATATGCGAGAGAGAAAGAGAGAGAGAGAGATATGCGGGCAGGCTGATGAAGCGGTAGCGCAAGATGTGACCCTTTCACCGTGTATTCATTGGGGGACTCCATTGGAGGAGTCATGCTCTAGCTGCCTTAGACTGCTGGGCAATGAGCTGGGATTTATCCAGGGATGCATTCGTGCAGAGCCCCAGTGTGGTTTGTAAGCAGTAGCTTAATACCATGCCAAAAATTACTCCGGGAGTGGAGTGTTGGTGATGCTTAAAGCTGGGTTAGCGTAAGTTCAGCGAAGAGATATTTGAGAATTGCATAAAAAATGCATACCCAATAAAAAACGAGCGAATTACCTTTAAAAACAAGTGCGTCTGTGTGTTCGCTGTTCTTTGTTTATGTGGAAAATGCATAAGTCGCTTAAACAATAACATATACGTCGATAAACACCGTTGTGGAAGATGACGAATCAGTTAATTATCCAACGAAATTTTGAACTCGATTGATCTTCCGGGGATGACCCCAAATACTGAATTGAAAATAGGTGTGCCAATTATCACGTTGCGGAATATTAATCAGCCAAAACTCCGCAACAGTACGCGACACGCAGTTAACAAATTGATTAAGAACGTAGTGTAAGTAAAGATTTTAACGTGGCCTTTCAGAGGAGAAGAATTCCCATGATTCCGACCGATATACCATTTCCATTCCAAAGGCTGCAATTCCCAATTCGATTCGCATTCGGAATCACAATCAATAATGCTCAAGGTTATCCTTTGGAAAAGTGTGGTTTAGATTGAGATGCGGATTGGTTCTTAGATGTTGCGTGTTCCCGTGTCGGCGCCAGATATCCTTGATATTAATGCAGAGAATGGAAACACGACAAATATTGTGTGCACACAAGTACTTATTACAAAATCAAACTCATATGAAACGTATGCTTTGTTTCGTTAATAATTTGTCATCCATGTAACAGGAATATGCCACAGCAAAGCGTGGCAGGGTATAGCTAGTAAGGGTATAAATTTAAATAGGTTTAAGAAAGATAACTGCTGGAAATATTTTTGAGGAGGGTTGCCGCCTATATAAAGTATTAACTCAATTAAATTGATAAAATAAATGAAGTGTGGGTTTCGAAGCTAAAGAGTTTTAAGAAGGCTGACAGCAGAAAACATGTTTGAGGAGGGTTACCACCTGGTTGAAAATCTAGCTCAATTTAATTGATAAAATAAATGGCATATTACAATAGAATGATGACTGTAGGAAATATATTTGAGGAGGTCTGCCACCTATTTGAAAATTTTAACTCAGTTAAATTGTTAAAATAAATGAAATATTGCAATGTCGGTAACAAGCTTGAGATTCTTATTAAGGTTTACGGCCGAAAATATATTTGAGCAGGGTTGCCACCTGTTTGAAAATTTAAATCAATTTGATAAAATAATAAGTAAAATAAATGACTTATTAAAATATAGGTATTAAATTAAGGAGGTTTAAGATGGATGACTGTTGGAAATGTTTTTGAGGAGAGTTTCCACCTTTTTGAAAATTTGAACTCGAAAGCTTAGTATGTTGCACCAAGGTATTTTCAATATAAAGCGATAAAATAAATAAACCAACGAAAATTTGTCAAATAAGTTTGATTTATTATTATTTATTTATGGACATGTACAAATTGTAAAGCGGATACGGACGATGTGTGGTGGTTGACGGTCGTCCCTGATTGAATACGGGAAAATAAGTACCCGCGCTATTTTCAATAGAACTGAGTTCAACCTCAAAGCAGTAAAACTGTTTGGAGGGGAAGTTAAAAGATAACTAATTTGGCGGGAAAAATGTATGACAGTTTCTAGTAAATACATGTGTACATGTGTGCCCACATATGTATATTATTAAGAATTAAGGTGGACCGTCTTGTATTGATTAAGTAAATGAAATATTGCAGTATCTAAAATCTAAAAGTAAAGACAGAAAATATTGATATTAAGTGAAATATTACATAACTGGTTCCAAACGAAAAGTGTGTGGGAAAGCTTCACTAGGGCATTTTTTTAAATCTTCCCACTTAGCCAAAATCTGAACAGTTTAAATAAATATAGAATTTACAACATCTTATAAAACGAAGTGATCATATTATCAACGAAGAGCTGGCACACAAATTACTTAATGTAAACAATTAATAAACAAGTAATTTTTAAGCAAAAAACACACCGACTCCAATTCTCATATAAAAATTTAATAGTACCGTTAATTTTTTCATGATCCAATGATCGGATCTAAACCAAATTAGTATGGGATCACCTGGAAATCGGTTGACTTGGTCCAAAGTCATGCGGTAATATACATAAAAAAATACCGACGAATTGATAACCTTCTCCTTTTTTTAAATCAGCTAAAAACTACTGAAACAAATAACAAAATGATAAAAGAGTAACGAAAACTAAAAACTATCGCATGAAAGTTGATTAAAATATACTTAATGAAAACTTAAAATTGTTGACACCATTCCCTAGCATTAAAAATCCGTTAACTTTTAAACGTAAACAATTTATTTCATTTGGGGTCGCCATAGGCTACTACGTATATTGCGAGTAAAGAAATTTTGAATAACTTGAGATAATATTCTTATGATTATGATTGTCATTACTATTGTGAACTCCTATTCCCGATCAAAGATTCCCAAATTAAAGCGAAAGCAGAAGGGCATTTACGATCGCATGATGTAAATGTTAAGATAATAAGAGCTGCAGAACTGAACCAAGCAGGAGCATTTTTTTTACAAGGTCGTGTAATTTCTGGCGTGTGCCGATGACATCGACGTGATTGGTAACAAAAATCTCGAAGTCTTTTCTGCCTTTTCCAAGCTGGATAAGGAAGCAAAGCGAATGCGCCTTGTGGTAAACGAGAACAAGACGAAGTAACTCCTGTCATAAAAAAAAACAGTCAGCGCATTCGCGCCGTGGAACCCAAGTCAATGTTGACAGTTATAATTTCGGGAAAGTGGAGAATTTCGTTTACTAGGGTATCAGCATTATCACATATAAAAATATCAGCATGGAAAACCCACACAGAATCACTCTTGCCAACAAGTGCTGCTTTGGACTGAATAGGCAATTCGGGAGTAGAGTAAAGTCCTTTCTCGACGTACAAAAACCGCACTCTATAAGTCACTCATCATGCCCGAGCTGTTATATGGCGCAGAAGCTTAGACAATGACAACATTCGACGAGGCGGCTCTTGGAGTATTCGAGAGAAAGATCTTACGGAAGATTTACAGGCTTCTACGCGTGGGCGTGGGTAATGCGCCAGGTCGAACTTTGGAAAAGTATGGTTTAGATTTAGATGCGGATTGCTTCTCAGATGTTGCGTGTTCCTGTGTCGGCAAACCAGATATCCTTGGTATCTATGCAGAGAATGGAAAACCAACAAATATTGTGTGCACACAAGTACTGATTACATAACCAAACACATATGAAACGTATGCTTTGCTTCGTTAATAATTTATCATCCATATAACAGGAGTATGCCACAGCAAGTTTTTTACAAAAGCATAGTGTAGTAGTCTACTTCAAAGAAAACGACCGTACTCGTTCAATGTCACTCAACAACCGCTCTTTTATTGCATCAGCATTTTTGGAAAGTTCCCGAAGTAACTTATGTATGTACATCAAGTGAAAGAGATAAGCTTACATTGACACATAGTATGCTAGAATGAATACATTATATTGATTAAGAATGATGATGAAGAATAAAGGATAATAGACAAACTTACACTAACGGCTAATATTCAAATTAACCCTACATCGATACTTCTATATACTTAGGGCTAAGGAGACATACTAAGGGTTAACTGCTTATTTATTGCTACAATTCGGCCATTCTGACCGAAAGATCACCTGATCTTAAGTAATTTATTTTTAGCTTTTGCTTAACCAAGGTCGTATATTCGCCACAGCCCAAACTCCTTTGTATGGTATTCGTGACTGTTGGAAACCTTCAACATCCTCCAACACGTATCTATCATTTCGTAAGACTTTGGAAATTTTATAAGGCCCTTTAAATTTAGGGACTAGCTTTCTACATACACCTGCCGTTGAGTCGAAATTTTTGATCAGAACGTAATCACCTTCATTGTACTGGTTCGCAGCCCGCCGTTTGCTGTTAACATAATTATTATTATAGGACTGCAGACGCTTTTCATTTGCTGAAGCTTGCATTCTTACCTCCTCGTGACTTTGTTTGGTATTTTTTGGTTCTCCCTCCTTCAATTCTTCGCTTAGAAAATCTATAATTTTACCTCGCTGTTTAATGCCGAAGAGCATTACGCTGGGATATTGTTTTACAGTCCTATGTATACTATTATTAAGGGCATATTCGACAGTTTCAACTACATTGTCCCAATGAATATTACGCTCAGAATCGCACAATTTAGCTATCATTGGCCCTAAGCTCCTGTTTACCCTCTCTACTTGGCCATTTGCTTGTGGAGATCCTGTTGCTATTTTTATGTGTTGTACATTTTCCGCTTCCATGAATTGCATAAAATCGTTCGAGGTGAAACAGCTACCTCTATCTGAGATTATTATTTTCGGCTTGCTATACGAGCGGAAATAATCTTTAAGTGCGCTAATTACCTCTTTAGTGTTAGTAGTTTTTGTTGCATATAGCCTAACAAATTTTGTGCAAGAATCTATAACAACAAATATGTGTTTCTTGGAACGTGAATTATCTATCGGTCCGAAATGATCTACATGTACTACTTCAAACGGGCTCTCCGCTTTCGGAATATTGTGTAAATAGCCTTCTTCTTTTCCGTGTTTTGACGAAAACACTATGCATTTCAGGCAATTTTTAATGTGGGTAGCAGTTTTTTCTCTCATTTTCGCAAACCAATAACTTTTTGATATGAGATCAACCGTTTTATCAACGCCAATATGGCCCATCTCATCGTGGTATTTAAATAAGATATGAGTCTCCATATCTTCAGGGACGCAAAACAGAATTCTACCATTGTCTATCTTTCTGTATACTACTCCGTTGCGCATTTCATACAAGCTATGTTCACTATCCTGTAACATATCCCGCAGATCTTTCAATTTTTTATCTTTGGCTTGGCAAATGATTAAATTGTCTTCAAAAGTGTTAGTATCTACCACTAATACATTATTATTTCGACTTAAAGCGTCAACATGCTGCATACGTGTGCCGGATCTATGTTCTAAAGTGTAATCGAAATTTTGAAGTTCTAATGCCCATCTAGCTATTCTGGGATTTAACTCTTTTTTATTCAGTGTCATGGTTAATGAATTGCAATCAGTGACTATTTTAAATTTAAGTCCTTGAAGATATATACGAAATCGCTGAAGTGCATAAATGATGGACAACGTTTCAAGTTCAAAGCTATGATACTTTGATTCTGCTTCACTAGTTCGCTTTGAGAAATAAAACACGGGATGAAGCTTTTTATCCGACTTACGTTGCATCAATATTGACCCGAACCCCAATGCGCTCGCGTCACAATGCAATTCAGTTTCATCTTTCGGATCATAGATAGCAAGTATTGGGGCTTCTAACAATTTTTGTTTCAACAATTCAAAACATTTAATTTCTTCAAAACCAAACTTGAATTTTTTGTCTTTTCGAGTCAGATCATACAGGGGTTTAGCAGTTATTGAAAAGTCTTTAACAAACCGTCTAAAATATGAACATAGTCCTAAGAAGCTTTGCACTGTTTGTACCTTATTTGGGACTGGAAAATTTTTAATGGCCTCTAGGCCTTTTTCATCAGCTTTGATCCCATCTTTCGAGATGGTATAACCTAAATATTTGATTTCATTCTGGAAAAATTCGCATTTATCAAGCCTCAAATTTAAGTTATTATCAGCTAACCTTTTGAATACTTCTATCAATATTTCAAACTGTTCCTCTATATCTCCAGTAGCAATCATTATATCGTCTAAATATATTATTATTTTATTTTCCCTAACCATATCTGAAAAAATCTTATTTACAAAGCGCTGAAATGTCGACGGGGCATTTTTAAGCCCAAACGGCATGCGTAAAAATTCGAATTGACCTAACGGAGTCACAAAGGAAGTATACTTAACTGACTCCGGGTGCATAAATACATGGAAAAACCCATTCTTTAAATCTAGTTTTGTGAAGATATTCTTATTTGCCATTCTGTCTAGCAAATCATCAATAAGAGGTATGGGGTAATTGTCTTTAGCTGTTACTTTATTAAGCGTCCGATAATCAACGCACATTCTAATGTCGCCAGTTTTTTTACGAACCAGTACAATCGGCGACACATATTCGGACTCACTAGGCCTAATTATCTTCTTTGATATATATTCATCTAACGCTTTCTGCAATTCATTTTTTTCATTATACGACAGACGCCTTGGAGGACAGTTGAAAGGCTTTACATTTTCGACAATTAATTTCATTTCACTTTTAACTTTTGGCTCTATTGGACGCTTAGGATTTTTGTAATATTTCGTAAAAATCTCAAACAATCTATGCGTATCATAACAATTTAACCCAGAGCCGACTATAAAATCTGGTTTCTCATCATGCACATTTGAAATTAACAAAAGCTGTTTTGTAAAATCTTGTTCTTCATTATATCTATCCTCTTTATATTTGGAATCCTTAACTACCTCTTCACTATAACATCTAACTTGATTTGATCGCTCATTTTCATTACAAATTCCCTTTTCATCATTTTTACACATCATTGTTACATTATCATTACTATTTATCAAATAATCTGCTTCACTCATTCTGACTAACTTATATTTACAAACATCTAAAAAGTCCCTGCCCAACACAGCCTCATAATGCATAGTACTGTCATCAACGATTACAAAATTTATTTCAAATAATTTTTCATTTATTTTAATGCAACACAAAAACTTTCCATAAGTTAAAATTTTTTCATTATTCAAACCAAAATAAGTAGTATTTATATTTGATATGTGAGCTGAATCCACTTTTCCGTCGACACAGGACCGCTTTATAAAACTGATTGGGCTACCAGTATCGATTAAACATTCTATCGAAAAGGAAATATTTGTAGAACTTTTAATAATAACATGAAATAATCTTACATAGTCCTCGACCAGGTGAACCCCTTTCTTATTTGAGCATACTGCCGCCCGATGTTCTTTGCTGCCGCACACATAACATGCCCCAAATTCTCTCTTTGGTTTACGACAATCGGCTGCAATATGTCCTTTAATATTGCAGTTGTAGCATCGTACTTCACGTTGGTTTGCATCTGCTGCTGTTGAAGTTGCTTTGATTTCAACCTTGGAGAAAGCTTGGAGTAACTGCGCCTTCGTTGAGTAGCATTGTAAATACGCTTGAGTTCGTAGACGATAGTCACTTATACCCTCAATCACGTATTCTACGATTTCTTCTTCCTCCAGTTGCAATGGGTTAGCAAGTATTACCTTGTCGTTTAAATATTCGACAAATTTCTCGCCAGCCTTCCATTTTCTAGCTTCGAAGCGACGTCGCATTAAAATTCGGTTTTCTTTTAAACCGAATACTTCGTTCATCTCGTCAATCAAATTATTTACGCTCTTGATTGCAAAATCCGGCTTGCTTTGTAACCATTTCTGTGCTTTACCCTTTAATTTGCTAAGCATTAGAACCCGTAATTCATTCTCGTTCACAGTATATGCATCGGCAACGCTTTTCAATTGCGCAATCCAAATGCTAAAATTCAGACCACCATCATAATCGGGTACAAGAGTTTTTATCATCTCTAATGAAATTTTTTGCCTGGCTGCAGNTATAAATGTATATCCAGAATGAAATTTGTTCTTTTTGTTGCAGATTAATTAGTTTTTTGTAAGCGAAAGGTGAATCTAAACCCAATTTCTTCGTTCCGTAATAAATTACTAGTGTACGGTTCGTGTGAAAAGTGACTAGCACGCCGAAGCCCAATTCCTGCTGCAATCCTAAACACAGAAAAGACCACAACAATGTTTATACAAAATTAAAATTAGTTACGGAGAATTGGAAACCGCTTTCCTTGCTTTCGTGGGCCATTACATTTGTTCCCGTTGCTTGTCTTTATTTTACCAGGAGTTAAAGAAAAAGCCTTGTGTTATTTTTGAAAGAAAAAATATTCAAAATGAAAAAGGAGCTCCTGCTGATTTTGAAAGTAATGAAGATTCCGATGAAGTTCAATCAAATAATGATGGCAATTACACATATACGCCAGTTGACAAGGCCACGAAGAGAAGGAAGTTGTTGGACGTAGTGGGCAAAAGAGCAGCAGCGCCTTATGCTGCAACAGAGCTACCATGTTCTTTAGACATGAACAAAGGAATGGTGCCAGAAGCTGTAGCTATTGTTAAACGGATCGGCGACTGTTTTTCTGAAAGCGCAACTTTTGATCCTTGGGTGAGTGATTTGAAAGAGGCCCTAAATAAAGCTCCGACTCGCTTGCATAAACTGAACCTCTTAACAACGTTACCAAGTAACTGGGGAATCAAATAAATTAATAAAATTTTCAAAGTGTCACGTCGCATGGCGTTGAAGGCTAAAGAACTACGTACAAAGAAGGGTTTTGGTTCCCATCCCGATCCGAAGCTTGGCCGGCCTACACATCCAGAAATTGTTAAGATGGTGAAATAATTTTATCTGTTGGATGAAATAAGCAGAATAATGCCCGTAGCGAGAGAATACAAGTCAATTGCAATTGATGGCATACGACAACAAGAATCGGTAAATTTTTAAACACTTATTGTGGTATATTGCAGACAGTAATACGTGTATGTATGTATTTATCTTAATTTCATTAAACACATATTTTAGAAATGACTTTTGTTAGGGAGTCTAAAGGAACTTCATCAAAAGTTTTTAATAAAATATCCCAGTAACAAAATTAGTTTGTCAACATTCAGACAACTGAGGCCACAGTTTTGCATACTGGCTAGTGCAAACGGCACGCACAATGTCTGTGTGTGCAAAATCCATCAAAATATGCGACTAAAAATAAGCGGTTTAAAGCAGGACCTTAACAATAAAGGCCTTACCTATCAAGTGACGTACCACGATTTCGTTTGAGAGATTTAGTGTGATTATTCAACACCAGACTGCTCATTAGGTTTGTGCGAGGAACGCCCGGGAGCATCGGTGGTAGTAGTTCTCTGACAATCGCAAATTCTATTACTCCAGTAACTTACAATCAATGGTTGACAACCGATAGGTTTGTTTACTTCTTTTTCTATTTCATGGAATCTACAACCATTCACATTTACAAAATATACATACCCAATAAGCATTTCTGTAAGTGTTTATAAAAGTAACTTAAAGTATGCTTTTTTTAACACTTTATAAACCAAGAATAATCGTTTTGTAAGCTTTTTGTTTATTTTAGTAAACTTATAAAACACCTACTTTAAGTTTATTTTGATTGTTGGGTATTAACTAATAACACTGTGAGACAAATGGTAGGGGTCAGTGATCGGGAAGGGTTCAAACTACCGGGGAAAGTTATATCGGTAAAAAAGAATTTATACGTGTCCCGGCGTTTCGCTGGGTCACGTCTAGGAATCGAGATATGTATATAACTATCATATAGGGGAAATTGTCACCTTTGGTGGTCTTTTTTTGACATAACTCCAGAACCACTAGTCCGATTTTGCTCAAACAGATTTAAATAAATTAAAAATTACAATTCCTTTAATCTGTTTATATGACGTTTTTCTGTATAAACAATAGTTTTAAAAAAATTTAATATTTTATGCAAAAAATATTTTTTTTCTTCATACATTTATTTTTACCGGCAAAACTGTTGATTATATAGAAAAACGTTGTATGAGCAGATTAAAAGAATTGTAATTTTTAATTTTTTTAAATTTGTTTGAGCAAAATCGGACTAGTGGTTCTCGAGTTATGTCAAAAAAAGACCACCAAAGGTGACAATTTCCCCTATATGATAGTTATATATATATCTCGATTCCTAGACGTGACCCAGCGAAACGCCGGGACACGTATAACTTGTTTTTGACCGATATAACATTTCCCGTTGGTTTCATCCCATCCCGATTTTGACTGTCGCATAGTGTAATTGTTTTTTCAACAAATGCAGATGTCAACTTCTCAGCCAAACCGAAGGTATAGGACCATTTTAAGAAAAACTGGAATCGGATTTACCAGCTTTGTTAAAGCACGGTTTTATTGCAACTTCCTAAGCTGTTTTTTGGATTCTTTGAAAAAACAACTTGGCGAAGGGGAATTTGTCGTAACCATGGACTTTTCAGAAAACTACAGCTTTCACATGCAAGGCGCAGTTCAATCATGGTCATCAATGGTCTAAAGATCAGATGACATTGCATGTGTACGTAATATATGACAATGAGAATGGCAAACACAACAATTCCGTGGTTTTATCAGAGCATATGCTTCACGATGCCAATTGCGTCCACTTATTTAGTGAAAAAATGGTTTCCTTCATGAGGAAAACTTTCGGAGAAAACAAGGTGAAAAAATCTTTTATTTTTCGGATGATGCGGGCTCACAATATAAAAATCGATTTAATTTTATTAACTTAATTGAACATAAAAACGACTACGGTGCAGACGCTGAGTCGCATTTTTTTGCAACAGTCCATGGTAAGGGTGCTTGTGACGGTATTGGCGGCTGTGTAAAAAGGAGTGCTTACCGAGCCAGTCTACAGCGCGTAGGTCGAAATCAAATAACAACGCCCAAAGCATTCTACTACTGGGCTCAAGCACACTTCACCAACATTCAGTTTGAATTTTGCACCAAAGAAGACCACGTCAATCACGAAGAAAAAGTGAAATCACGCTTTTTTATGGTGAAAACTTTAAAGCAGACGCGTCAGTACCATTATTACAAACCGACTGATGACAAGAAATTGATTTGTAAAATTTTTTCATCCGACGAGAATTACGCAATGCAAACTGTAATAAAAAATAAATAAAATAGCAATATTTTGTGGTATTCACACAGAATATATATAATATTATATTTAATGTGTCAAGATTTTAATCTTCGGAAAAATGTGTACACACGAGAACGTCCATCACAACAGTATATGCATTGCGATAAAAAAACGCTGTAGTTTAAACAAAAAAAGAGTTGAACAAATTTTTTTTTCTCCCAATTAATTTATTTTGTCCGAACAAAATCGGAGCCCCAGAAGTAAAAAAATTTGTTTATGAAAAAATTTACTAATAAGTATATATAAAAATAAAATTTTTTTAAAACTAGTACAGTTTTTATATCGTCAGACAATTTTTAAAGTTTTCGCGTAAAAAGAATAAGATTATCTTCAACAACTAATAAATAATGTAACTTTTCGCAAAAGCCTGCATGAAAAACAAATCGCATATAACTTGCATATATTTGCACTAGAGCGAAAAAATTTTGCACAGTATCATACTACAATAATACCTATCCAAAATTAATAAAATAATCGATGGATAATTATTTTCAATTTTTAGGGTCCCACTTGAGAAATTTGGAATTTTTATGCTCTCACCCCATAAGATTGTTCTATACCGGAAAAAGTATACCCTTACTTTTTTAACAACAATTTTTCGTAGAAATGGTATAGAATAGTTAAAAATCAATATTTGCCTACCAGAAAACTCTGTTTGTCTGCAGGAGATTCTCAATAATAATACCCAATTGGTAATTTAACCATTTTTTCATCGCAACTATAATTTATAGGTCCGCCAAAAATCCACAAAAACCCCGAAAAATGCAATGGGGCGACCATTAAAAAATCATTAGTATTAAAAAATGATTAAATAAACAATTGGGTAATATTATTGAAAGTCTCCTGAAGAGAACTAGAGTTCTTCGATCCAAAAAATATTAATTTTCAAGAATTCTATACCATTTCTACGAAAAGTTTTATTTTTCCCATATAAAAATACATGGAAAACTTTGAGCACTTTGAGCGACCTCTAAATATTTTTTGATTTCAGAATGTGCGAATGCGAATGTTAGAAATAACACTAAAAAAGCTATCATCAACTTAAGTCATCTTTTTATTAAATACAAATTTTGTAAATTATTAGAACATTGAACGAGTGCTTAACCTACACATTGTTTCAATCTAATTACACTAATTTCGCTGCCTTTTCTCCCATGAGGCGATTTCTTAGAGGCTCGTATAAAGGTCGGCTGCACTGAACAATTGCTTACTCGATCTGTCAATTTGTCTTATTTTAGTTTAGTTTTCCACCAATCGAGAGGATTTTCACCGAGCTGAGCTCATTTGTATTTAAGATACACCTTCGATTGAGCTTTAATTTCACATTCTTTAATGTCTCCAAATTCTACATCCGAGCCTTCGCTTTCGCTGGAGGAATCTAAAATTATTTCCAGGTTGCTTATAAAACGTTTAGCAGTACTTGTTGAAAGCCCATCAATGTTGCTTGATATACTACTTAACCGTGCAAATATTTGCAACATCCCTGTTACTGACGTCACACAGTGGAGTAATCGACCCTGAAAGTGGAGATCAATTCATACGTACATTTAATTTAAAATATTTTGATGTATATGTATAACTAGCACTAAATGAAGTAAAAAAAGACAAATCCGAAAATAGTTTAGTGGGAATTTTTTCATGTAGGTTTTTATGTCGTTACCGAAGAGCGAGAAAAGTTAAAATTTAGTTGTTCTTCCCATAAATAATTTTTATTATTAATGATAATTTGTTAAAATTCTAATCATCATTAATTACAATTTAAAAACCACTTCTATGATTATAATAATTATTCTCATCATTATCTTTATTCATCATCAACATCACCCACATCATCGCTTTTTAGGTAGTGTTTTATATGATAATGAGTACGAATTGTACACATTTTTTCTTCAACAATTATCTACATGTTTTTGTTAAGCCTAGAAAGTAATTTAGAATACACAACCTTTAATAAAAATTATCATCATCTTCGCTTGCGCCATTGTCATCACTATCAACCACTTCATCATCGCTATAAGGTTGCATAATTAACAACTGTTGTGCTTCTTTCGGTAAATCCTGCGATTTTTTTGGGGGTATATCTATATATATAAAATTCAAATTATGTATGTACCTATAGACACACTTGGCTCCTAAACGAATAAGCCGATCGTAACCAAATTTTACACACGCACTGGATATCTTCCAGGGATGGTCACAGGGTAAAAAATATTTTGATATATAAAGGGGGCGTGGCCCCAAAACGTGGACCCGGGTAACCTTAGGATGTATTTGTTTAATATGGGTATCAAATTAAAGCTGTTCATGAGATTCAATATTCAAATAACGTATATTTATATAATTTGAAAAAATCTCCCTACTATACAAATATGTACAGCAATATTAAATAATATTTTCAAATGTTGTGAGAGGGAGTAACAAAACAAAATTACTTTTAAGGCGCAGCGAAGTACGCCGGGTATTCGCTAGTGTCACATGAAATTAACTGAGCAAAGTACAATGAATAGCTGTTAAACAATGGCACCATCTACTTTAAATGAAACATACTTATTTTCGTGGGGGATACTCACACACCATATACTTTTCTATTGAAATTTTTCCTGAATTTTCCTAGCTATAAACCTCCAACGAATGCAAAACCGTGAAAATCGGTTCGTGCGTTCTGGAGTTATAGCGTCAGGAAGGAAAACCCTACTTATTTTTATATTAATTTTTATATTAAAGAAGATTAAAGAACTGTCCGCATTACTCAATTTTATTTTTCACTAAAACGGTATTCATGAATTTTTTAATTTTTTTTTTATTTGCTTCCGCATACTTTTGACATAACAGCTTTAATTTGATACCCATATTAAACAAATACATCCTAAGGTTACCCGGGTCCACGTTTTGGTCTTATCTCGAGACCCTAAGTCACCCAGCTATATGAAAAGTGCTCAATCTTAAAGC
>NW_016161365.1:24454-41645 GCF_001687245.7 Rhagoletis zephyria
GAAAAAATACAGCCTAAGGTTACCCGGTCCACGTTTTGGTCTATATCTCGTGACCCAGTCACCCAGCTATATGAAAAGTGCTCAATCTTAAAGCATTCATGAACGGCTTTCATTTGATACCCATATTGAACAAATACACCCAAGGTTACCCAGGTCCACATTTTGGTCTATATCTCGAGACCCTAGTCACCCAGCTATATGAAAATTGCTCTATCTTAAAGCACAATACACGTTTGAGGAAAGGGTGCGATAGTAGACTCCAGTTATAAGATTATAAATTAAATTTCCAAGAGAAAGTCGGTTCTTTACATATTTTCTAATTACCTTCGAAAATATATTAACTCAAAAAAAAAATAAACAATGCTTCATAGATCGATTTTTTTAAATCTAACTTCATAAAGTTCTTTAAAAATATTTTGTAAATGAGGCCATAAGAGCTTAGGGGGAGAGTTACAACACAAAAATACATTTAAGGCGCAGCGAAGCACGCCGGGTAATTGCTAGTATGTATATAAAATAATAGCCGTTTTCGTTGTTCGGAGTTAACTCAAAAACTACAGCATAGATTTCAGTCAAATTTTCAGAGGTTATACCCTGCATATATGGTCCTATTATAGGTTGCCACAAAACTCGCTAGGTTGCGCTGGGGTCGAGCTATTTATAAAAGTCGTATTTATGAACCGATTTCGTTCAAATTCAAAATGTGTGCTACCCTCATGATGAGAAATACGTATGCGAAAAATATACCCGATAGGTGGCGCTGGAGTGGAGTTATTTATAAAAATCGTATTTATGAACCGATTTCGTTCAAATTCAAAATGTGTGCTACCCTCATGATGAGAAATACGTATGCGAAAAATATACCCGATAGGTGGCGCTGGAGTGGAGTTATTTATAAAAATCGTATTTATGAACCGATTTCTTTTAAATTCAAAATGTAAGCTACCTGCATGATGAAAAAAGCATTTGCGATCTTGTACCTACCTCCGATTGACGAAGTGGCACGGGGCGGCCATTAGTACAGCAGTAAGACGCAAAGAAACCAGTTAATATATATTAAGGTAAATTGTAAAAGTGGCAAATTGACAACGAAAGATTCGACCATATCCGTAAAAAAGGAACACGGTAGGTATATCAATGCCTTCATTTTAACGATATTTTAGGGATCCCACGACTTATTTAGTCAATGTGCGGCCAAACTTTTCATCCTGTGGGAGAGGCGATGATTCTTGGCCCTCCTATAACTGAAGACGCTCATCTGTGCTCTTTAGTTTCCTTATAAGGACTTTTATTGGCTTACGGACCAATGTTGAAGATGCAAGATCATTGAAGAATATTACGCACGCTTGGCAGAGATCTCACAAGTGGAAAGAGGGTAATGGCACTAATAACCGAACAACCCCTAGTAACCGGGCACTTCCTTCTTTTTCTTTTAAAAATAAGTGAACGGTTGTACTTAGTAAATAAGTAATATTACCATTTCAAAACTCAAAGTTGAATCCCTACATTTACGCAAAAAATCTTAGATAGCCATGAAAATTAAAATATCTGTAAGCGAAACAGTCTAGCTGAAATGCGTCATTAGCGCGAAGAAGCAATATTTCTACATTTGTAGTATCTGTGGGCGCGGAAGCTAGTGCAAATTTAATAAGCTGTGTAAGTGACAAGTGAATCAAAAAGTGTTTGTGCAATTTATATATTATATAAATAATACATTTAGGTAAGTTTATTAACAAAATATACGTTTTTTTAACTTAAAACTAGGGGTCCGGTAACTGGATAATATTTTTCTATTTATTTCAGTATCCGGACAGACTGTCCGGTTATTGAAAACTAGTCAACTAGTATCCGGACAGCTTAATTCTAACTTGAATTTAACAGTTTTCCAGCCAAATTCTCACTATTACGAGTTTTTTGAAAAACGCAGAATTTCCATAGGGCATTGAAAGGGAAATGTTTAGTTATTGGTACAACGATTTTGTGGCGCGGGGAGGAGGTAGAGAGCGAGTGGCCCCCAAATCACCCCCTAAACGAAATTGGATTGACCACGCTTTATGAAAAGTAACTCCTCTCCCCCTCACCACCCAACAGTCCTCTTGTGAGCTGTTTGAAAATAGAGGATACTTTGATTTTTTGCAAAGGATTATAACTACGATGACCATATTAACCAACGTAAAATAAAATACATTTTTTTTCAAAATGATTTGGGAATACGTACATACAACTTGTATGATAAAGGTACCTTACCCATTCGTAATTTAAGTCAAATATTTACCAGTTAATTAACCGATTCCGAAAAATTAAACCAAATCCTTTTCCATGACTTCGCTATATTTTGCTGCCAAAATGAGTTTACCATAATTCATACTGCACGCCGAAACCAGCACACAGTGGTTCAAAATTGGAATTTAATGTTCATTATTCAACAAAGTCTTAATTTTTCAATCAATTTTTACCTAAAACCAAAAATAAAAATTATTTATAACATTTAACACATTTTTTTTTAATTTTTTTGTGTTGGAAAACCATACAATTGTCACTTTTTCTGCATTTTGCACTAAAAAAATTTTGTCTAATCAAATAAACCTCACAAATCAGGCTCAACTGGTCTCTTGCAAATATTAAAAGTTTTCATAAAACAAAATATCAAATTAAGTGAAAAAATTTAAGGCTCCAGTGAATTACGAACACTAAATGCCAGTTTTGAACCACTGTGCAGCACGGGGTCTATTGTACTATTTCAGTGGAACTGGAAAACCAGCGTGCAACACGATCCTGGGCACAACTTTCTCTGTGCTTTATAGATTTTGCGAAGATTACCTACTAAATAAAAACCCGAACGAAACGAACTTGCGAAGGTTTTCATTATATTTTATAAGGGACATTTTTATTTTTCATTTTCTGTGTTTAAAAATTCACATTTGAAAAATACAGAGCTGATTCAAAGGACAGTTTAAGAAATAAAGGTCAAAAGGCGTCCTTTATTTTGAAAAAAATTATAAAGGACAGGGGGTTAAAATAAAGGACTGTCCTTTAAAATAAGGGACGGATGGTCACCGTAATTATAACCCTCAGTTATAAGTAGAATTCTCCTTTCTGTGTTGCCGAAGAAGAGGGGCTGAACACCTTTTGCAGAGAAATTTCGTGTATATTTTTTGTGTTTGACAGCTCAGCACGGAAATTTGCAAAAAAATACTATATTTCAAACCGAAATGATTAAAGAAATAGTGCACAGATATGGATTTTTTTTTAAATAAATAAAGCGTAGACTCTTGTCTACAAGTGTGTAAAAGTTTTTTGATCCGGGCACAGCAACCCAAAATCGTTGTACAAATGAGTAAATAGTACCCCATTGAAATTATGGAATGTTTTCTCATTTTCTAAATTCCCTGTGGATATTCAGCACAGGTATTACATAAGATTTCAAACTTAATTTATTATCTATGATTCATGTACCTAATTACATATGTAGATTTCAATAATTCAAATAACGGGAAGGAATAGAAAAATCCCTGATAAAGACAAGGTAGCAAAAGCTCTTTCGGATATTCGAACAAATAAATGGAGTGTTCAGACAGGTTAAGTTAGGCCCTGATACCTACTTATCGTTAGAAGAAGAGAGACAAATTACGGAATGGGCTATTGGCCAAAAAACGCCTTTCAAATATAATAGACCGGGAAAAACTTTGCTGAAATTGTCTTTAAAACGTCACCTAATGCTAGTCTAACGAGAGGCAGAGAGCATTAGCAAGGCCAGAGCAGTCGTGACAGAAGATACCATAAGAAGCTGGTTTATGGAACTTAAAGAATACCTTACAATTATCGGACAATAAGACGTTATGCAGAATCCATCTAGAATATTTAATGGTGACGAAACCAGCTTTTCTTTGTGCCCTGTAACTGGAAAAGTAATGGCTCCAAAAGGATACAATAATGTATATCAAATAACAATTGCAAGTGAAAAAGAAACGATCACTGTTTTAATAACTATGTCTTCTGCTGGAAAAACTGTTCCACCTATGGTTATATTTCCATATGTACGACTACCGAAGGATATTGTAAGCAGTATGCCAGACAGTTGGTTCCTCGGTCACACAGAAAGTGGGTGGATGCGAAGAGAAACATTTTACGAATATATTGCAAATGTATGGACACTTGGTTGACTGAGCAGAATGTAAAAAGACCTGTAATTTTTTTGTTGATGGGCACAAATCTCATTTAACCTTAGACTTGAATGAGTTTTGCGATAAAAGACAAATAATTGTGTATGCATTGCCACCTAATACCACCCACATTTTGCAACCGGCTGATGTCAGCCTTTTTAAGCCACTTAAAGCAAATTGAAAAATACTGTAAGCAGTTGGCAAAATGGTAATGTGGGCCAAGTACTTACTAAGAAAAATTTTTGCACATTGCTGCAGATGGTTCTTGAAAATTATGAAAACTCCACCACGACGATTGAAAATGGATTTCGAAAATGTGGTATATATCCATTAGATCCTAATGCAGTAAACTACTCTAAATGTGTGAAGACAAATACCATTAACCTTGCGAAAATTGCTCAGCCACCTTCCACCCTTAATAAGTACAAATTCGCTTCTGAAGTAATTATGGAATTATCTTCTAAACTACGAGATCATGGTATAGATCCGGATATTATATTAAAACTAATAGCTGAGTCATCTGGAAACGAAGAATGTATAAGTAATGGCCAATTACGCTCTCAGATTGAAATGCTCAATATCGTAGAAAATACACCTTGTGCAGTAGAAGACAGTACTCCAAATGTGCCAAGTCACAATCTTTCGACAATCTCATTGCTAAACATATCATTGGATAGCATTGAAATTCCTTCAGGTGTATTTGTGGTCAACGATGAGGGAATATTAGAATTAGCTGAAGAGCAAACACTGGGCAACAACGAAGCAGATTCCAGAAATGAACAAGCTGGATCACTTACCTCGGGATTTTCTTCATCCATTATTTCTGCATCTACCTCCAACGCTATTTCGACTCACCTATTTTATCCAAAACCTGTGGGATTTGTAGGTAAAAAGTTTATTTGTATATATCGATGGCTGAGTGGAAGATCGACCTATCTCGGCAGCCAGTTCGAAAACATTCTATCTCAAAAAACTTTTCAACAACGCCCTATTTCAGAATTCGTTTCAAAAACGCTCTATCTCAGCTGCCGATTCAAAAACGCACTATATCAGCATATTTTCAATACATTTTGAAGTGAGATAGGGCGTTTTTGAACCGAATTTTGAGATAGGGTGTTTTTCAATTAAATTGTGAAATAGGGCGTTCTTGAAAAGTTTTTTGAGATAGAGCGTTTTCGAACTGGCTGCCGAGATAGGTCGATCTTCCACTCAGCCATCGATATACAATATATTTTTCTGACGTAGTTATCAATTTATGAAATGCTGAATATCGTAGACAATACACCGTGTGCAGTAGAAGACAGTACTCCAAATGTGCCAAGTCACAATCTTTCGACAATCTCATTGCTAGATGTATCATTAGATAACATTGAAATTCCTTCAGGTGTATTTGTGGTCAACGATGAGGGAATATTAGAATTAGCTGACGAGCAAACACTGGGCAACAACGAAGCAGATTCCAATAATGAACAAGCTGGATCACTTGCCTCGGGATTTTCTTCATCTAATATTTCTGCATCTACCTCCAACGCTATTTCGACTCACCTATTTTATCCAAAACCTGTGGGATTTGTAGGTTAAAAGTTCATTTATATATACGTATACATACAATATATTTTTCTGACGTAGTTATCAATTTATGATTAACTTAGGTAAACGATGTAAGGAAGGTGCATTTAGACCACCAAGTGCCATATCTTCGAAGGGATGGAGGGAAATTTATGAGCAGAAAAACAGGAAAGACAATTGAAACAAGAAGCTGTCCTTCAAAGGAAGGCAGAACAATTGGCAAAAAAAGAATTTGAAAAATCCAAAGGAAGGGTTAAGACTGCTAAATAATACTAGCTTTTATTAATTTTATGAATACGAAAGGAATTATATTATTTTTTATTAGTTATTGTTTTTAAATAAAACTAAATTGGAGATAAAAATAAACGCAATATCGAGTGTCCGGTTGTTAGAACTATTTTGTCCGGTTAATGAAATTGCTGTCCGGTTACCAGTTCATATTCACTTTATTTATAAAAACACAAATATTTATAGAACGTTGTTATTTATTAACTACTTCATATCAAAATATAACAAGAATATAATAAGGGGTTCATTTTTAAAATAGGTTCGATATTTTAGAAGATGAGACGAACTAATGTATGAAAATGCGTTAAGTGTCTGGTTACTAGTGCCATTACCCTAAGACCATCGGTAAAACTCATGATCAGAGGTGAGCACTACCACAAACAAGCGTGAGCTACAAGTGAGAATGTGTTAGTCAGTGTTACCATTTTAGCCGTTTTCCGGCTAGATTTAGCCGGTTGCGATAGCAAACAGCCGGAGAAATTTCGATTTAGCCGGCAGCCGATTTGTTAGCCGTTTTGCAGAAAAAAATTAGCCGTTTTTAGCCGATTTTGCTATTTGCCTTGTTTTCTTAAATTTCAAATATGTATATATGTTTCCATTTTTGACTAAGCGGCCCAAAATCTGTTATAAATGGCTACTAGCCTTACCGTGGAGAAAATTTTCATGTCAGGCAGGATTGTATGAAATTGGGCCGATTTCGCTTATTTTTATTTTAAACGAAGAAGGAATTTTCTTCATAAAATGTTTTGTTATAAATGTCTTAATTTTAAGTGTGAAGTTTTATTCGCAAACTTAGAAAATAAGAAATTGTTTCACTGTTAAGACTCTTAAGATGCGTTTGTGTTTGGATATAGTGCCAACAAACAGAATTACATGTAGATATTGTCTTGCCAGATAGCGCATATCCAATTCTGCTTAAATTAAAAAACATAATTTTTGCCCACTCCCAAATGTTTAAGGTAATGGAAAAATTGATGTTTTCAATCACTATGTACACATATGTATTTTTTTAAACAAACGTTTTTGCTGAGAACTTATTCAAATTCCAAAAACCGAATGCCAACTTGAATTAAAGGAACCAACACTGAAGTGAGTCAAAATGAAAATAAAAGAGCACACATTTTATGTAAAGCAAAACTCGCTGGGAATGCTACGAGACATCATCCGGCCATATGACCGGTCATCTAAATGGGAGATCTGCAGTCTTTTAGCATCATATTTTACATCAGAATTGAAGGGATTTCTGAAAAATCTGGCCAGTACTTTTGTGTAACTGTGATTTTGCATCCCTTGTCCACATATGGCCTCGGTTGATGTTAACTTAAGGTCCTTGTTATACTGCCTTAAAATTGAAGCGAAATTTTTACAGCGTTTTTTATGTGTATTGGTTTCTATTTGAGTGTATTGAGAATCGGTCAGTCTGAAAAGGCCTTGTAGGGAAGGCAATAGGTTTGTTCGTCGAAAATCCAGCGAGAATTATCACTCGAAATATCATATAGTAATAGTAATAAATAGTTTTTTTCCCGAGTACCTTTCAAATCATTGGAATTAACTAAATTAATTAAGTAAACAAGTATTAACTTACATTTTTCGTTTTAAAATCGCTCCAGTTTGTTAATTTTTAATTTTTATCGTCGACAAAAAATCCAACCATGTGCCACAATCATATGTTTTTCCTAATTGCAAATTCTTGCTGGCAAAATTTTTTCCGGCTCGATTTGTAGCTTCTCTCCAAGAAATAGTCTTTTTACTCGTGATTTATTTAAATAAAACATGTGAAATTTAGTTGAAACATTTTAGCCGGTTTTATTTGCCAATTTAGCCGGTTCATCCAAAAAGTTCTGGCAACACTAGTGTTAGTGTGCCTAACAGGCTAACCTAATATTCACGCACGCCGCCAATTTACTGTCAAAAATTTCTCATGCGCATACAACTTGTATGGGACCAGCCAAAATTGAACGGCGTGCGTAGGAAGCTAACTCAATTTCCAATTTTTGTTCTGCGTGACATTTTGATTTGACATTTCACTCAATGAAATCAAATACAAACGCACGCAAGCCAATTTAGGGTGACGCAAGAAAAAAAATTCTACAGCGTGCGTACCAAAACGCAAGCCGCGAATATTAGGTTAGCCTGTAATTCATTTTGCACGCTGTTGTGTTCTCATCGCCGCTCTCTCGCTGGTATACGTACACGCGACGCTTACGCTCTTTCAGCACCTGCTAACTCTCTGCCCATGCCTTCTCATGACATCGAAAGGGATTAGTATTCCATCATGATTCAATAATACAAGGTTAGATAATTATTGACAGCTGCGGTTTGACACTCCCTTACAAAAGGTTGCATTTACGAAGGACGGAGAAAAGGGGAGGAATGAAATCTCTTGGTGCGAAAATGGTAGTACAAAAGTACGCAAAGTAGGCAATTAGTAGTGAAATTCCTTTTAAATAAGACTACTATGAGATTGATGTAAACATCCAATTTAAAAACAGTTTATGTTTTCATCAGTTAAATATGCACAAACGCTCATACTTCTATTTCACACCAAAGCTACACTGTTTCCATGTAAATGTGCAAAGAAGCAACACGGTGCCACGGCGCGGTGCGAGAGAGACAACTGTCAGTTTATCGAACCTTGTATTATTGAATCATGGTATTCCATATGGTATCACAGCGCTACTATTTTTGGGCTATGTGTGAGGAGAATTCTGTTCTTCATTCGTTTCAATTTAAACTAAAAATGTTTACGTTGCAGACCGATTTTGCTTTTAAACGCTATTTTTGTATTGCCCAACACAAAAGATCTTATTAGGCGCCGAGAAACAAGCGGGCATTGGCTACTACTTGATACGACAGGGTATGAACTAATCAACAGTCTATTGAATATATCCTCATTCGTCTGTTTTCTGTTGCACTTACAACACACACAAAAGATCTTATTAGGCGCCGAGAAACAAGCGGGCATTGGCTACTACTTGATACAACAGGGTATGAACTAATCAACAGTCTATTGAATATATCCTCATTCGTCTGTTTTCTGTTGCACTTACGAGAAAAATGTTCTCCGTAGCTCTTAAAATCTTTGTTTCGCGCTTCTAGAGCTTCTTCTGACAATTGACGTTTATTTTGTTTTGAGCACGGAAAACCTATAGAGGACTCAAGCCAACTTTTGTTTGCTTAAAAAAAACGTTCTTCGTGTCTACAGGATCTTTTCCAACGAATTTTGAATTCAGAGATGAAATATCTCATATTTTCATTAAATCCTTTTAAATTTTCATCAGATGGCCTGATGCAATCTTTCATTTGTCCCGTTAAAACGTTAAATTTGTCATTGAATTGATCGCAGCTAGAGTTTCTCATTATTTCATAAAGGCTTTGATGAGTAACCCAAATGATATTTGAGCTCGGTCCTATAAAGAAAATAATAATAGGGGTACTCACTTCGCGAAGCAGTTTAGGGTGTAAAGTTGCTACGTAGCACAAGTTTGCTATCCAACAACAAAACGCGTGCTAGATACTTTTACAACGCTGAAAAAATTTGCCAGTCCGAAACCCTATTGTAAATATATTCAGTGAAGGTGTAAAACCAAATGTCAAATCGAATTGTATTTTGAGTTGGCGCTAAAAGAAAGCGCGATGGATTCCGAAGAAGTGGCCCAAAAAAGGCCAAAACGAGAAAAGCCTAATAAAAAGTGGACGGAAAACGACGTCAACAAAATTTTAGCGTTTCTGCATGAATCACCAGAGTTTGAGGTAGTACAAGATAATAACGTGTCCGCTTCTTATAGCTTCGCTACAATCTTTTATTTCCAGAAGCCTACGGCTCAGTTTTTTTACACAAAACTCATCGAAAAAACAGGAGTGGATGCATCGTGGAACATGATACTCTGGAAAGTACGAAATTTGCGTAAAAGCTTCAATGACGCGAATGATTGGCGAAGATCAACCGGCGCCGGGCTGTTAGAAACTGATTTAGAAGGGATTAACTCAGTTCAAAGTATGCATAAATTAAAAAAAGTTAGAATTTTGACATAATCTAAGTTTTTATCTAATTCGCAGAAAAAATCTTACGCAAGTGCCCTTACTACGAGGAACTTAAGGAAATATTTGGAAAAAAGCCTGTGGCAGAAAAGGCTGAAAACGTTGTGGGCACCTTGGAAGAAAGCTTCTCTGAATTAGAAAAGATAGACGAAGATGTTTCCATATTTTTGGACGATATCGATTGCTCGCCGCAACTGTCAAATATAATTTCACCTGGACAGCAGCAAACACCAACTCCATCTACTTCAGCCGGAATTGTATCAAAGCAAGCTCGAGATTTTGCTCAGAAAATGAAGCGATATACTCCAAAAACATCAATCTCTCAGTTAACTGAAATTCAGTTAGAGCGTTCAGCAATACAAAAATTGCGTTACGAACTCGAAAAGGGAAAGTTTGCGACTGAAAACGAATTACAGGAAAGACGACTAAAGCTTGAAAAAGAAAGGCATAAGTCAGAGCAAGAATGGCGAAAACAGGAATTCGAGCTAAAACGATTAGAAATGAAAAAAAAACGAGCGCATTGCTAAGTTCAAAATTGAAATGAAATATAAAAATAATAAATAAATAAGTTCGTATCTTTATTTAGTTTTCAGAAAACATCAAGGAAAATATTGCTTGTCGTTTTATTTCACCTTGTCTATTTAACAGATGAGATCTCATGGTTATCTTCCGGCTCGAATGAGCTTTCACGACTTCAAGGTCTGCATTAGAAATAAGGATGTTGTGAAGTATGCAACAAACTAAGAACCAATCACAGACAAAGGCTCGATTTTGTTCGTTTTTACAGCGCATTCTAAGCTCCTTTAGACTACCAAACTTTTCTTTTAAAATGCTGAAACAGTGTTCAACTCTTACTCTATAACTACTGTGCCGCAAAATAAATGTTTTTCTACTGGAGCTGTCCATCTGCTGTGAGTTTGTTCTATATGGAGTGATAACTCGTTCACATAATGGATAGGCTGAGTCTGCCGCTATCTATTGACTACCAGAGAAATAATTTTCTTTCCCTCTGAAAAGAGCACAATTTCGAAATATTCGGGCGTCATGAACGCTACCAGGATGCCCCACTACCACGTTGCGAATTCGTAATCTGTAGTCGCATACAACCTGCGCTTAGATCGAGTAGCAATGGTTTCTCGAAAAAAAGCTGTGTGATACTGAACAGGTGCTTCTGCTAATTTCAGCTCCGTCCCTATATATATCCGATACAAAATGGCAGTTCATGGAATGTAGCTGCTACAATTTCAGCGCGTTCGCCTTCATTTGGCCAGTAAATAAATTTATTTTTGACTTGTAATATGGCTTTAAAAACACGGTTTGTTATATTAACAATTGTACCACCGTCTTCAATTCCGAAAATTGAGCCGATTTTTGTAAACGTGGCATTCTCGCCTGAAGCTTCTAAACAATAATGGACAATTGCCAACTGTAACTCGACACTAAACTGCCTATATGGCAATTTAAATTCAATTTCGTCAGCAACAAGGGAAGCTAGTTCGGCGAAAATATTAAAATTTTCGTATTGACCACAGCATTGTGTATGCAAATGTAAAAGCATTGCTTAAGCGGGAAGATGGAGGGATAAAGAAATACTAAAACTGCAAATACACATGCATACATAGTGTGACCAACTGTACGTAAAAGACACGTACAGTACGTAAATTTGTAGCCATGTACCGTGTACCGCAGCTAACCACAAAATCACGAAAATGTAAGTAAATTGAATCGAAGCAATATTGTTGTACGTAAATTTTATCGAAAAGTAATTAATTGCTTTTGTTCTTCGCCTTTCGTCAAATTTCGATTAAAATTTTGTATCAATGCTATACCTCGTTCAGCAATATCATTATCATATTTAATACTCTTAATCGTCCCTAAGACAACCAGCTTGAGGGTAAATTGTTAAAGAATTTAATGCCCTACAAGAATATGCCCAGAAACGACGTCTATCCCTCTGGTATAACTTTTTTAATGGTTCAAAATTTATAACAGTTTTAATGAAAACAAATTTTTTTTACATGTTATTCACATAGAAAATTTCAAATGGCCACCGACACCTTTTAAAATTTAAATAAAATGGTTTCCAAATGGGAGAATTTCCTTCTCAGTATATAGGTAATTTTAAGGCCATAAATTCGTTAGGTTAGTTATTTTGAATCGTCCTAATATATATATATACATATATACTCGTTTAAAGTAATAAGTATAAGTGGCAAAATTTCTCGGAAAGCCCGCCCCCTCCTCAAAAAATTCTGCATCCGCCGCTGGGCCTGTGTTATTTTTGATTATGCACGTGGCCGTGAAATAACATTTTCTAAGATTCAACAATTTTTATTGAGCTTGAGGCCATTTGTAATGAAAAACTATTGTGGAAAAGCAACAATAATTTGAAAAAATGGTAGAATAGCTAGATTTCCTCATAAGACTTCTTCAGGCGGGATTCGAACGGACGACCCCAGCTGACTCAGTCAGTTGCCTACGCACTGTGCTAAGTTCGCCTTAATTCTTGTTGCTGAAAATAATTGTTATAAGGCAATAGATAACATAAACAAATTTTCTAAAATTGTTTAACCATATCTGCGCTCCAATGCAACGAACATACTGGTTGTAAGCCATCTTATAAATGCTTTTATCAAGATAAAAAATCCCCACACACAAATATTACCACCACGGGCGCACTCAGGAACATATTTTGGAGGGGAGTTATACTTTTAAAGATATATTAACGGAAAATACTGAAAATTCGCTTCAGATAATATGCTCTTTAAAATACATTGATGCAAGTTTTATGTACAGTTTGAAATAAATAAATTAACTGCTTAAAGTTTCATAAATTGCAGTTTATTTACATAAAATTAACAAAGAACTCACATATTTTTAACCAACTTCAATCAATTTTTCGTAATACTTTTTTCTTTCAATAATTCTTTTTTTTTATCGAGAAGATGGAACCTGGGATGAGTCTGCTCAACTTTCACAGGCGGTTAGTTGAATCAAAAATTTACATCATTTAACTGAAAGTTGAAAAATGTAAACGTCTTTTATGTAAGTACAATGATTGTGTACGATTAGGAAACATGTAATAATATTCTGAACGAAATTCTTTGAAAATTTCATCACTGCCATAAAACTTGAAAAGGAGGACAAGGAGGACATTTTTGCTCAAAAGGAGGACAGAGAAGGACAATATTTTTGAGGAGGACAAATCACTTTTGAGGAGGACAATCCTCCTCAAAGGAGGACGGTTGGTCGGCTTATATTATATAAATCGATATACTGAAAAAGTGCGCAGACATGCCGCATCTTTTTTTTACAGAATGACACTATAATGTCCAAGGTATATGTAAATGATTACACTTTTGCTTGATCGCACCTACTTCTCAACTATATGTCTACGTATATAGCCAAAAACCCCTTATTTTAACGCTTACGATAAAAAATAAAATAAAATACTTAGAACCACAGTAAAAGAAAACTAAATTCACTTTGTATTGCCTAAGTACCTGGTCATGAAGGTTCCATTGACGTTTTTGATATATCTTTAAAGAAACTCAGAACTCAGAATATTGAATTACGTTTATAACTTTGCGCACACTCAAAGGAAAAAGTTACGACTTTAATGGGTCGGTTACGGATATCAACGCAACCACGGTTCGGTTGGCAACGGAACTGGAAAGAAATTTTGAATTACGAATGGCAACTATCGTCAGTTGCTGTAAGTTATCGATAATTTAAATTTGACAGTTCGACAACCAGCAAGCGGCTGTAAACAAGCTGTGCGCCTGGTAACTCGCGACCTAAATTTTAGGCGCCCGCAAACAAGAAGATGAGCATAATATGTATTTTGTATTGCTTTTCAAAGTTTAACAATTGACAGCTCTTTTGGTACATAAGTACGCTTTGATTTTTGAAATTTCGCGAGTTCATTTAGCGCTTCTCTTTCTGCGAAACGGGCAGCACATCGTTCTTGTTTCTAAATACGTTGGTGGTAGCTTTTTTGTCGTACGCCGAAATTCACTACACATCTTCAGCTCGCTTCAGTTCCTACGCTGCTATGTTTTTGTTCCTCAATGCGTTGTTGGTAGAATTTTACGGAACTTCGAAGCGCACTGCACATCATCACCTCGCTTCAGCTGGTGTTGTTGGTGGTTGCTATTTGGTTTTTTTTCAAGGAGTGGTTTTTACTCTTATTTGTTTTTTTGTATCTTGTGTAAGTGTAACTGTTGGCGTGTGATTTGTTCTTGCAAGTGTATGTTTTGTATCACCAGCAACAAAAATCACAAGCTAATTCAGTTACAGACTAACCTAATAATCACGGCTTGCGTTTTGGTACGCACGCCGTCGAATTTGTTTTTTCGCGTCACCCGAAATTGGCTTGCGTGCGTTTGCATTTGATTTCATTGAGCGAAACGTCAAATCAAAATGTCACGCAGAACAAAAATTGGAAATTGAGTTAGCTTCATACGCACGCCGTTCAATTTCGGTTGGTCCCATACAAGTTGTATGTGCATGAGAAATTTTTGACAGTAAATTGGCGGCGTGCGTGAATATTAGGTTAGCCTGTTACACTTACGCAAGACACAGCGAATATAAAAAAAGGCGAATGCCACGATTGTTGTGGTGCAGTTATTTGTAAAATATTTTCAAATTTTATGCAAAGCACCAGCGTTGCCAGGTTGATGTTTTTAACGTAATTTGGACGTTTTTTATATCTTGTTGACGTTCGGACGTTTTTTGTGCAAGAAATGACGTTTTTTACCTTCCCAATAATTTTTCTCTGTTACTAAATCTTGTAAGTAGAACTGATTTTGAATTATCTTCTTAATAAATCTTAACAAGCTTGATATTTATCCTTTGTACACCAATGACTTAAATACGATGCAAACCAAGCGTACGTGCATTTTTTTGGATTCTTGGACTAAGGATCCCGCGTTCAATGGCTGGTTTTGTAAACACTTGAGGTTACGAGGCTTATTGCAATGTTTGCAATTGCACATTAAAAGCCAAATCAGGAAGAGCTGATCTATTGCAACAGGCACGCTCGCAAAAGCATCAAAAAAGCTGTAGCAGCATATAAGGTCAGAAAAAAGTTGGCGACTTTTTAAGACTTCATTGAAAATGTAATGAACGAAAAAGGGTCAAAATATTGCTATTTTCCTTCTTAGCAGAACGTAATTTAGCATTTTCGACAACCGACCACCTAACCAAATATCTACAAGAGAAATAAATAATATTAAAAATCAACACGATTCTTTAGCAACTTAAAATTTGCACATTATTACCCTGGAAAATAATGGGCTATCAAACTGCATATTCAAACAAATTCTTAAAAATCCGAATAAAAAGTTGAAAATCTAGCTGCAACTTTGGTAATTTTTTATAATTTTTGCACAAATGAAATGTGGATTTATATTTTGTTTGTTATATAATGAGCTAGGCTTCCATGGAAAATAATAAACATTAAATAAACAAAAGCAAAACAGCCACAATCAATCAAAATATTGATGACTTAATCAGCTGATCACAAGTGTATGTATAAAATGATTTTTATATTAACGATCTCAAACCAGTTTACAATGAATTTTAAATGTACTCTGTCGAAATGACATTTTAATATACCTTACATATATACTTATGTACCTTTGTATACAATAAAAGTTTAATAAGAACAATTCTGTGTGCATACATTTGAAAAAGACATATTTGGGTAGGAAATTACGTTTTTTTAGACCAAGAGGGACGTTTTCTCACGCCGAAGACCTGGCAACACTGCAAAGCACCATTGATCTACGAATTTTTTGATCAACTCGCACTCACGCGGGTACTGTCGCATTAGTCGGTCGCATTTATATTGCAGGTTGTGTTGTTAGTGATTTAGTTCGGTAATAACATGGGTGACGAACCAGGGCCGTCAAAGAAGAAGAAAGCCTATCATTTCAATAGCGATTGGGAGGGTGAGTTTTTATTTACGAGCGTAAACGACAAAGCTATTTGTCTATTGTCTAAGTCTCCACGGGGATTTCAAAGGTAATGTTCACAATTTCCTGCACTTTTTATTTTTTTCTCAGCGAGGTGTATAACTTAGTTTGGGAAAAGAACTAGAGTAAAACTTTGTCTGCGTTACAAGTCCAAAATAAAAACTTCTATATTGTTTTAAGTGCAGTTTACTCAAATAGCTTTTAATACTTATCTGTCCTTTAAACACATTTTTTTTTCAGAACAACATTTGTGTTTTAAGGGCAGATAAATTTAAAAAACTACTTCAGAAAACGGCCTTAAGTAGTTTATATTGTTCCAGGCAAATATCCGCTGTAGTCCTCATTACGAAAACATAAAGTTGAAGCACTAATAGCCTCTCTACAGGCTCAGCAAAACAGTTTCTTAAGAGTCACACAGAAGGTTCTTTCAAAGTGAGTTACATTCTGGCGTCTCACAAAAAACCCTACTCTGACGGAGCTATAATCAAAGACGCTATGCTAGAAATGGCAGAATCTCTGTTTCACGATTTTCAAAACAAAAGCAACATAATATCAGCAATAAAAGAAGTGCCGTTATCTAGAAATACGGTGGCGCGAAGAGTTGATGACCTAGCAAACGATATTCATGGCCAAATACAAAGCGATTTGAAAAAATGTGAGTACTTTTCCTTACAAATGGATGAGTCTACCGATGTAACGGACTCTCCGCACTTGCTAGTGTTCATAAGAATGGTATTTTCTGATTTTTGTGCTAAGGAAGCACTGTTAGCCAATCTGACATTGGAAAATCGTACTCGAGGGCAAGACATGTATATAACGCAGTCAAAAAGATGATTACTGAAGAGAATATACCGATACAAAAACTTGTCGCTATCACCACCGATGGAGCGCCTGCTATGATCGGACGAAATAATGGATTTGTTGGGCTCTGTGAGAAGGATGGAGATTTCCCAAAATTTAAATCATATCATTGTGTCATACATCAGGAAAATCTGATTGCAAAAACACTTAAGGCCCGTTTACATACAACTTTGGTGTTGCGTTGGCGTTGGCGTCGCTTCGACAGCTGACTATGAATCCATGCATTTATATGAAAGTCTCCACATAACCAAAGTTGGGCAACGCCAACGCCAACACAACGCAGAAATATGG
>NW_016161365.1:49541-52246 GCF_001687245.7 Rhagoletis zephyria
ATTGTCAGCTGCTCTATCCATAGATCGATTTTCTCCTCGAATGCTGAGATTGCACTCATCATTTCTGATATGTGTTTTTCACTTCCTTGCAAAGTTGTATTGAGATCATTTAGTTTTGCAGTCGCATCAGTCAAAAATGCTAAGTCGGAGAGCCATACATTGTCGTCGAGCACTTTACCTCGACTCAGCCATCTTGCTTCAGAGTGATAGAACATCGAGCAAAGCTTTGAATTGTGGATGGTTTAACGGTCGCCCGCGAATGAAATTCACAATACGAACAATCGCGCTCATTACATTGTCAAAGTTAAAGGCCCGTCAACAACTTTGGCCTTGCTTGGCGCTGGCGTCGTTTTTGACAGCAGCGCGAGTAACGCCCGTGCAAATTGTAACAGGTCGATGTCTGTACCTTATACATATTAAAGAAAAATTAATATGGTGGGTTTTTATTAAAGCTACAGAAGCCAAATAAAAAATTTTTTGAATTTTTGAATTACTGTCTGTCTGTATATTTGTACGCGCATCAGTAGAACATGGAATTGAATGCAGTTTTCACCGATGTATCGGAGTATTAATACGGTAAAGTGAATACTGCAATATGGCTGTCAAAAGAAAGAAATTTACAAAGGCTTACAGCTGAAAATATATTTGTAGAAGGTTGCCACCTATTTGAAAACTCTAATTTGATTTAATTGATAGCATAAATTAAATACTGCAATATTGGCATCAAACTAAAGAGGCTAGGAAATTTTAATGCTAAAAATATTTTTAGGGGATTTGCCAACTGATTGAAAAATTGTATTCATTAAAATTTGTAAAGTAAATGAAATATTGCAATACGAATATTAAACTAAAGAGAATTAGGAAGCTTACTTTTGAAAATATTCTTGAAGCGGGTTTGAAAACTTTAATTGAGTTAAATTTATAATATAAGCTAAGTGTTGCCTTATGGGTATTAAACGAGAGTATTTGAGAATAATAAAATTGCAACAGGCCGATATCTGTACATAATAGATGTTAAAGAAAAATTAATAGGGGGTTTATTAGATCAACAGAAGCCAAATATAAAATTTTGGTATGTTTGTCTGTATGCTTGTAAGCGTATCACGCAAAAGCTAATGTTTGGAATTAAATGCAGTTTTCACCGATGTACATATTGCTAGAGCTCTAATCGAAAATATAGAATCAATTTTTTTTTGTTTTAGCTTATCGTCGATCATTATTCCTAGGTATTTGAACGTATTAACTTTTTCCAGTGCATCGTTGTTATATTTAGAGTTAGCAACGGACCGTTCTCAAAATTTCGCCTTGATATAACCAAAAACTTAATTTTTTTACCTTTGAAAATATTCTTGAAGCGGGTTTGAAAACTTTAATTCAGTGAAATTTATAATAAAAACTAAGTGTTGCCATATGGGTATCAAACGAGAGTATTTGAGAATAATAAAATTGCAACAGGCCGATATCTGTACACAATCTATACATATAATAAAATTGTAACAGGTCGATGTCTGTACATTATAGATAGTAAAGAAAAATTAATGTGGGGGGTCTTTATTAGAGCACCAGAGGCCAAATCAACCATTTTTAGAATTTTTGTCTGTCTGTCTGTCTGTCTGTCTGTCTGACTGTATGTTTGTTCGCGCATCACTCGAAAGCGAATGCATGCATTTGAATGCAGTTTTCACTGATGTATTGCTAGAGCTCTAACTTAAAATATAGGAAGAAAAAAAAATAGAGAGTTGCCACATGTTCGAAAATTGGAGTTTAAGTAAATTGATAAGAAAAAATTAATATTGCAATATGGGCGTCAAAAGAAAGAGGCTGAAGAAGACTTACAGCCAAAAATATTGTTTTAGAGTTGCTACCTGTTTGAAGATGTACATTTAATTTAATTTACAGGATAAATTGAATATTGCAATATGGGTATCAAACTGAAAGGGTTTAGGAAATTATACTGCCGAAAACATTATTACGGAGGGCCTGTTTGAAAAATTTTATTGTATTAAATTGATAAAATAAATGAAATCTATATCTGCATCTATACATATAATAAAATTGTAACAGGCCGATGTCTGTACCTTATACATTTTAAAGAAAAATTAATATGGTGGGTTTTTATTAAAGCTACAGAGTCCAAATAAAAAATTTTTTGAATTTTTGAATCACTGTCTGTCTGTATATTTGTACGCGCATCAGTAGAACATGGAATTGAATGCAGTTTTCACCGATGTATCGGAGTATTAATACGGTAAAGTGAATACTGCAATATGGCTGTCAAAAGAAAGAAATTTACAAAGGCTTACAGCTGAAAATATTTTTGTGGAAGGTTGCCACCTATTTGAAAACTTTAATTTGATTTAATTGATAGCATAAATTAAATACTGCAATATTGGCATCAAACTAAAGAGGCTAGGAAATTTTAATGCTAAAAATATTTTAAGGGGATTTGCCAACTGACTGAAAAATTGTATTCATTAAAATTTGTAAAATAAATGAAATATTGCAAACGAATATTAAACTAAAGAGGATTAGGAAGCTTAATTTTGAAAATATTCTTGAAGCGGGTTGCCACTTATTTGAAAACTTTAATTCAGTTAAATTTATAATATAAACTAAGTGTTGCGATATGGGTATCAAACGAGAGAGAGAGAGAGAATAATAAAATTGCAACAGGCCGATATCTGTACACAATAGATGTTAAAGAA